>NW_024113615.1:0-43836 GCF_003073215.2 Triticum urartu
ACTTTACTCGTACCGTAATGCATGATCCCGTGACCAGACACTTGGTCACTTTGAGCTCATTATGATGATGCATTACCGAGTGGGCCCAGTGATACCTCTCCGTCATACGGAGTGACAAATCCCAGTCTTGATCCGTGTCAACCCAACAGACACTTTCGGAGATACCCGTAGTATACCTTTATAGTCACCCAGTTACGTTGTGACGTTTGGTATACCCAAAGCACTCCTACGGTATCCGGGAGTTACACGATCTCATGGTCTAAGGAAAAGATACTTTGACATTGGAAAAACTCTAGCAAACAAACTATACGATCTTTAAGCTATGTTCAGGATTGGGTCTCGTCCATCACATCATTCTCCTAATGATATGATCTCGTTATCAATGACATCCAATGTCCATAGTCAGGAAACCATGACTATCTGTTGATCAACGAGCTAGTCAACTAGAGGCTTACTAGGGACATGTTGGTGTCTGTTATTCACACATGTATTACGATTTCCGGATAACACAATTATAGCATGAATAAAGACAATTATCATGAACAAGGAAATATAATAATAATGCTTTTATTATTGCCTCTAGGGCATATTTCCAACAGTCTCCCACTTGCACTAGAGTCAATAATCTAGTTACATTGTGATGAATCGAACACCCATGGAATTCTGGTGTTGATCATGTTTTGCTCTAGGGAGAGGTTAGTCAACGGATCTGCTACATTCAGGTCCGTGTGTACTTTACAAATCTCTATGTCTCCATTTTGAACATTTTCACGAATGGAGTTGAAGCGACGCTTGATGTGCCTTGTCTTCTTGTGAAACCTGGGCTCCTTGGCAAGTGCAATAGCTCTAGTGTTGTCACAGAAGAGCTTGATCGGCCCCGACGCATTGGGTATGACTCCTAGGTCGGTGATGAACTCCTTCACCCATATTGCTTCATGTGCTGCCTCCGAGGCTGCCATGTACTCCGCTTCACATGTAGATCCCGCCACGACGCTCTGCTTGCAACTGCACCAGCTTACTGCCCCACCATTCAAAATATACACGTATCCGGTTTGTGACTTAGAGTCATCCAGATCTGTGTCGAAGCTAGCGTCGACGTAACCCTTTACGACGAGCTCTTCGTCACCTCCATAAACGAGAAACATTTCCTTAGTCCTTTTCAGGTACTTCAGGATATTCTTGACCGCTGTCCAGTGTTCCTTGCCGGGATTACTTTGGTACCTTCCTACCAAACTTACGGCAAGGTTTACATCAGGTCTGGTACACAGCATGGCATACATAATAGAACCTATGGCTGAGGCATAGGGGATGACACTCATCTCTTCTATATCTTCTGCCGTGGTCGGACATTGAGCTGAGCTCAATTTCACACCTTGCAACACAGGCAAGAACCCCTTCTTAGACTGATCCATATTGAACTTCTTCAATATCTTATCAAGGTATGTGCTTTGTGAAAGACCTATGAGGCGTCTTGATCTATCTCTGTAGATCTTGATGCCTAATATATAGCAGGTTCTCCAAGGTCCTTCATTGAAAAACTCTTATTCAAGTAGGCCTTAATGCTGTCCAAGAGTTCTATATCATTTCCCATCAAAAGTATGTCATCTACATATAATATGAGAAATGCTACAGAGCTCCCACTCACTTTCTTGTAAACGCAGGCTTCTCCATAAGTCTGCGTAAACCCAAACGCTTTGATCATCTCATCAAAGCGAATGTTCCAACTCCGAGATGCTTGCACCAACCCATAAATCGAGCGTTGGAGCTTGCGCACCTTGTTAGCATTCTTAGGATCGACAAAACCCTCCGGCTGCATCATATACAATTCTTCCTTAAGGAAACCATTAAGGAATGCCGTTTTGACGTCCATTTGCCATATCTCATAATCGTAGAATGCGGCAATTGCTAACATGATTCGGACGGACTTTAGCTTCGCTACCGGTGAGAAAGTCTCATCGTAGTCAACTCCTTGAACTTGTCGATAACCCTTAGCGACAAGCCGAGCTTTATAGATGGTCACATTACCATCCGCGTCTGCCTTCTTCTTAAAGATCCATTTATTTTCTATGGCTCGCCGCTCAACAGGCAAGTCAGTCAAAGTCCATACTTCGTTTTCATACATGGATCCTATCTCGGATTTCATGGCTTCTAGCCATTTGTCGGAATCCGGGCCCGCCATCGCTTCTTCATAGTTCGAAGGTTCACCGTTGTCCAACAACATGATTTCCAAGACAGGGTTGCCGTACCACTCTGGTGCGGAACGTGTCCTTGTGGACCTTCGAATTTCAGTAGGAGCTTGATCAGAAGTATCTTGATCATCATCAATAACTTCCTCTCTAGTTGGTGCAGGCACCTCAGGAACGTTTTCTTGAGTTGTGCCATTTTCCGGTTCAAGAGGTAACACTTCATCAAGTTCTACTTTCCTCCCACTTACTTCTTTCGAGAGAAACTCTTTCTCTAGAAAGAATCCATTCTTGGCAACAAAGATCTTGCCTTCGGATCTGAGGTAGAAGGTATACCCAACAGTTTCTTTAGGGTATCCTATGAAGACGCATTTTTCCGACTTGGGTTCGAGCTTTTCAGGTTGAAGTTTCTTGACATAAGCATCTCACCCCCAAACTTTTAGAAACGACAGCTTAGGTTTCTTCCCAAACCATAATTCAAACGGTGTCGTCTCAACGGATTTCGACGGAGCCCTATTTAAAGTGAATGCGGCAGTCTCTAAAGCATAGCCCCAAAAAGATAGCGGTAAATCGGTAAGAGACATCATAGATCGTACCATATCTAATAGAGTGCGATTACGACGTTCAGACACACCATTACGCTGAGGTGTTCCAGGCGGCGTGAGTTGTGAAACTATTCCACATTTTCTTAAGTGTGTGCCAAATTCGTGACTCAAGTATTCTCCTCCACGATCTGATCGTAGAAACTTGATTTTCCTGTCACGTTGATTCTCAACCTCACTCTGAAATTCCTTGAACTTTTCAAAGGTTTCAGACTTGTGTTTCATTAAGTAGACATACCCATATCTACTCAAATCATCAGTGAGGGTGAGAACATAACGATAGCCACCGCGAGCCTCAACACTCATTGGACCGCACACATCAGTATGTATGATTTCCAATAAGTTGGTTGTTCGCTCCATTGTTCCTGAGAACGGAGTCTTGGTCATCTTACCCATGAGGCATGGTTCGCACGTGTCAAATGATTCGTAATCAAGAGACTCTAAAAGTCCATCCGCATGGAGCTTCTTCATGCGTTTGACACCTATGTGACCAAGGCGGCAGTGCCACAAGTATGTGGGACTATCATTATCAACTTTACATCTTTTGGTACTCACACTATGAATATGTGTAGCACTATGCTCGAGATTCATTAGGAATAAACCATTCACCATAGGAGCATGACCATAAAACATATCTCTCATATAAATAGAACAACCATTATTCTTGGATTTAAATGAGTAGCCATCTCGAATTAAACGAGATCCCGATACAATGTTCATGCTCAAAGCTGGCACTAAATAACAATTATTAAGGTTTAAAACTAATCCCGAAGGTAAATGTAGAGGTAGCGTGCCGACGGCGATCACATTGACCTTGGAACCATTCCCGACGCGCATCGTCACCTCGTCCTTTGCCAGTCTCCGCTTATTCCGCAGCCCCTGCTTTGAGTTACAAATGTGAGCAACTGCACCGGTATCAAATACCCAGGAGCTACTACGGGTACTAGTAAGGTACACATCAATTACATGTATATCATATATACCTTTTGTTTTGCCGGCCTTCTTGTCCGCTAAGTATTTGGGGTAGTTCCGCTTCCAGTGACCACTTCCCTTGCAATAAAAGCACTCAGAATCGGGCTTGGGTCCATTCTTTGGCTTCTTCCCGGCAGCTTTCTTGCCAGGCGCGGCAACTTCCTTGCCGTCCTTCTTGGAGTTCTTTTTACCCTTGCCCTTCTTGAACTTAGTGGTTTTATTGACCATCAACACTTGATGTTCCTTCTTGACTTGTACCTCTGCTGATTTCAGCATAGCAAATACTTCAGGAATGGTCTTTTCCATCCCCTGCATATTGAAGTTCATCACAAAGCTCTTGTAGCTCGGTGGAAGCGACTGGAGGATTCTGTCAATGACCGCATCATCCGGGAGATTAACTCCCAGCTGAGTCAAGCGGTTATGTAACCCAGACATAGTGAGTATGTGCTCACTGACAGAACTATTTTCCTCCGTCTTACAGCTGAAGAATTTGTAGGAGACTTCATATCTCTCGACCCGGGCATGAGCTTGGAAAACCATTTTCAGCTCTTCGAACATCTCATATGCTCCATGTCTCTCAAAACGCTTTTGGAGCCCCGGCTCTAGGCTGTAAAGCATGCCGCACTGAACGAGGGAGTAGTCATCGGTACGTGCCTGCCAAGCGTTCATAACGTCTTGTTCTGCAGGGAGAACAGGTGCGTCACCCAGCGGTGCTTGTAGGACATAATCTTTCTTGGCAGCTATGAGGATGATCCTCAGGTTCCGGACCCAGTCCGTATAGTTGCTGCCATCGTCTTTCATCTTGGTTTTCTCTAGGAACGCGTTGAAGTTGAGGACTACGTTGGCCATTTGATCTACAAGACATATTGTAAAGATTTTAGACTAAGTTCATGATAATTAAGTTCATCTAATCAAATTATTCAATGAACTCCCACTTAGATAGACATCCCTCTTCTAGTCATCTAAGTATAACATGATCCGATTCAACTAGGCCGTGTCCGATCATCACGTGAGACGGACTAGCCAACGTCGGTGAACATCTTCATGTTGATCGTATCTTCTATACGACTCATGCTCGACCTTTCGGTCTTCTGTGTTCCGAGGCCATGTCTATACACATGCTAGGCTCGTCAAGTCAACCTAAGTGTTTGCATGTGTAAATCTGTCTTACACCCGTTGTATGTGAACGTTTGAATCAAACACCCGATCATCACGTGGTGCATTGAAACAACGAACTATCGCAACGGTGCACAGTTAGGGGGAACACTTCTTGAAATTATTATGAGGGATCATCTTATTTACTACCGTCGTTCTAAGTAAACAAGATGCAAAACATGATAAACATCAAATGCAATCAAATAATAATAGTGACATGATATGGCCAATATCACATAGCTCCTTTGATCTCCATCTTGGGGCTCCATGATCATCTTGTCACCGGCTTGACACCATGATCTTCATCATCATGATCTCCATCATTGTGTCTCCATGAAGTTGCTCGCCAACTATTACTTCTACTACTATGGCTAACGCGTTTAGCAATAAAGTAAAGTAATTTACATGGCGTTTCTCAATGACATGCAGGTCATACAAAAAATATAGACAACTCCTATGGCTCCTGCCGGTTGTCATACTCATCGACATGCAAGTCGTGATTCCTATTACAATAGCATGAACAACTCATACATCACATATATATCATTCATAATTCATCACAACTTTGGCCATATCATATCACAAAGCACTTGCTGCAAAAACAAGTTAGACGTCCTCTAATTGTTGTTGCAAGTTTTACGTGGCTGAAGTAGGGTTCTAGCAAGAACGTTTTCTTACCTATGTGAAAACCACAATGTGATTTGTCAACTTATATTTACCCTTCATAAGGACCCTTTTCATCGAATCCGCTCCAACTAAAATAGGAGAGACAGACACCCGCCAGCCACCTTATGCAACTTGTGCATGTTAGTCGGTGGAACCAGTCTCACGTAAGAGTACGTGTAAGGTTGGTCCGGGCCACTTCATCCCACAATACCGTTGAGCAAGATAAGACTAGTAGCGGCAAGAAAGTTGACAACATCAACGCCCACAACAAATTGTGTTCTACTCGTGCAAGAGAACTACGCATAGACCTAGCTCATGATGCCACTGTTGGGGAACGTTGCAGAAAACAAAAATTTTCCTACGGTTTCACCAAGATCCATCTATGAGTTCATCTAGCAACGAGTGATCGGATGCATCTACATACCTTTGTAGATCGCGAGCGGAAGCGTTCAAAGAACGGGGATGAGGTAGTCGAACACGACGTGATCCAAATCACCGAAGATCCTAGCACCGAACGGACGGCACCTCCGTGTTCAACACACGTACGGTCAGCGTGACGTCTCCTTCTTCTTGATCCAGCAAGAGGGAAGGAGAGGTTGAGGAAGATGGCTCCAGCAGCAACACGACGGCGTGGTGATGGTGGAGCTGCAGTACTCCGTCAGGGCTTCGCCAAGCACTATGGAGGAGGAGGAGGTGTTGGAGAGGGAGAAGGAGGCAACCAAAGGCGTGGATGAAAAAGCCCTCCTTCCCCCACTATATATAGGAGGGCCTAGGGGGGGCGCCGGCCCTAGGAGATCCAATCTCCTAGGGGGCGGCGGCCAAGGGAGGTTTCCCTCCCCCCCCCAAGGCACCTAGGAGGTGCCTTCCACTAGTGGGACTCTTCCCTTTTGTGAACCCTAGGCGCATGGGCCTCTTGGGGCTGGTGCCCTTGGCCCATGTAGGCCAAGGCGCACACCCTACAGCCCATGTGGCCCCCCGGGGCAGGTGGCCCCACCCGGTGGACCCCCGGGACCCTTCCGGTGGTCCCGGTACAATACCGATAACCCCGAAACTTGTCCCGATGGCCGAAACAGCACTTCCTATATATAATTCTTTACCTCCGGACCATTCCGGAACTCCTCGTGACGTCCGGGATCTCATCCGGGACTCCGAACAACATTCGGGTTACTGCATATACATATCCCTACAACCCTAGCGTCACCGAACCTTAAGTGTGTAGACCCTGCGGGTTCGGGAGACATGTAGACATGACCGAGACGACTCTCCGGTCAATAACCAACAGCGGGATCTGGATACCCATGTTGGCTCCCACATGCTCCTCGATGATCTCATCGGATGAACCACGATGTCGAGGATTCAAGCAACCCCGTATGCAATTCCCTTTGTCAATCAATATGTTACTTGCCCGAGATTCGATCGTCAGTATCCCAATCCTCGTTCAATCTCGTTACCGGCAAGTCACTTTACTCGTACCGTAATGCATGATCCCGTGACCAGACACTTGGTCACTTTGAGCTCATTATGATGATGCATTACCGAGTGGGCCAGTGATACCTCTCCGTCATACGGAGTGACAAATCCCAGTCTTGATCCGTGTCAACCCAACAGACACTTTCGGAGATACCCGTAGTATACCTTTATAGTCACCTAGTTACGTTGTGACGTTTGGTATACCCAAAGCACTCCTACGGTATCCGGGAGTTACACGATCTCATGGTCTAAGGAAAAGATACTTTGACATTGCAAAACTCTAGCAAACGAACTATACGATCTTTAAACTATGTTTAGGATTGGGTCTCGTCCATCACATCATTCTCCTAATTATGTGATCTCGTTATCAATGACATCCAATGTCCATAGTCAGGAAACCATGACTATCTGTTGATCAACAAGCTAGTCAACTAGAGGCTTACTAGGGACATGTTGGTGTCTGTTATTCACACATGTATTATGATTTCCGGATAACACAATTATAGCATGAATAAAGACAATTATCATGAACAAGGAAATATAATAATAATGCTTTTATTATTGCCTCTAGGGCATATTTCCAACACTCGTCTCTCAGAAGGCGGCTCGAAAATTTCATATGAAGCCAAGCGTGAGAGATAACCTTAGAAACAAGGGTGTACAGGAGAGTCAGGTTTCGATCCTGGGACCTGTGGGTTATGGGCCCACCATGTGGGTTAAAAGTAGAAAGGGGGCCGATAGCAAAGCATGTCAGATGATAGACTGTCAGTTATGTTGAGAACAACATTGGTACCAAGGGCGAGGGATGAAGAGAACTAATTTCCTGCTCGTTGAACGAGGCGGACCAATAGGCAAAGTTCTCGTCCATCGATGGTTACCGGAATGTCATCAACAATAGTAACAGGGTCTTACTGACAGAGTTGGGCACCGAGGTGCTTCCTTAAGCGGGGATGTATTACTTCTTAGATCATAAAATTTATAAGAGAGGTTAATCAAACCAACGGAAAGGAAAATATGTCTATTAAACTTAACAGACCAATGGAAAGGAAAATGTGTTTCACACAAGAATTGGGAGTATAACCTTCCCAAAGAAAAGCGGAGCATGATATACATGATAGGACATTAAGTGCAAAAGCATTTAAATAAGGGGCGAGCAAAGAATTAGGATATTACCCATACAACGGTGTTTGGATAATAGATCAAGAAGCATTTAGCATTTCACTTCAAATGTTCGTGTTGATATTCGGAATACCACAGTCATGCTTCGAGATAGCACTAATATGGTGTTTCAATTAAGTATTGGGTCTGTAGATCATAAGAGATTCAAACAATCATTTCCAAGATTATCTCGGAACGTAAGGTATAACCAAACAAAATCAGGTCTGTGTTGGCAGGAAGTCAAGGACGTTGTCGATGATAACACAACCATCGAGGGGGGAGGATGGTATTTCTCATTATGAATTCGATTGATAGCCTGAAACAAGTCAGTATATTGATGGGGATCACGACAGATTTTGTCGAGGTACTATGAAGAGGCCATCGAACATCGACGACATCAAGCAAAAGGAATGATGAAGCAAAAGGTTATTGGAACCACAGATGTGACACAAGCTCGAAATCAAGCTTGTTGTTCAAGAAAAAAATGATATGACGAGGAAGATTGACGTAAGCTTAGCTCATCGTCGAAAACTTTGCTCCGGGAAGAAGGACCAGGTAGCACAGTTAAAAGTTACCACGGTAAGGATATAGCCGATCAGGCCAGGAATGACTTGAAGGATTATTAAACTCGTAAGCAACAAAAATTACTTGGAGTTATAGAATCGGAGTGTGGAATCAATTCACTTATCGGCGTTCTCGAGTGACTAATAACTCAGAACCAGGGGGAAATCTAGAAACGGTGAAAAGCAATACGAGATGAAGACTCATAGGAAGCAACACAGTTCTTTGATATTCTCGAGATACCGGAGGGTAATACTCAAAAGAATATCAAAATAGAGGTTGCGGAGATGTATTGATCTACAGAAGACAAGTACTTTAACTTGTCTGAGAATTGGAAACGAAGAAGAACAATATGGTCGAAACCATGATTTCAAAAGACTCGATCCCAGATATAAGAAGAACTTATACCAAGGAGATAATTAATTTTAAAGAGAAGCTTCCATGATAAGATCTACATCGTGCCCATGGGCATGAACACAAAGTTCAAGGTCGACTCCCACTTATCCAATGCATGACCTTGCATTCACTACTCTGTTAAAATTATTTGAAAGTGAAGAACTACCAGGTGAATTACCAGAGGAGTATGGTCTGTGAAAACTATCGGGTTCACATGGATTAGGGAAGGCATAGGTTCAACCCATCGGGGCATCTTAGGGACATATACCACAATCTTCAAGAGTAAATAACACTAGCTCAAAAGTAGACCATGGTTGACAAAAGCAGAGGATACAATTTACCAAAGGCATTATGTATACGAGGAAAGACTCGCAAGGTTGTTGAATATGAAGGACACTGTCGGATAATAATCCAACCAAGGATCTGGTGGTCCATAAAGGATCTGATGTGAGTATCGGTACTCAACCAGAAGAAGAAGGGATGCAAAGGAATCGGTTTATGGAAACATGTGAATAAGTCGAAGCTTGAATACGAAGAGTTTACGATCCCAAAATCGGGGGATCAGAGGCAGAGGCTCTGATAAAAAGATAAGTATATTGATTAAAATTAGATGGCCAATCAATCAAGGATTGATTTACTAAGAACCAGCTCATATCCAGAATGATGTCTGAGCCGGAAAGATGAATTCTAGGAATCAACGGATGATCGGGATTATTCTTATTCATATTGAATCAGTAGACTCGGAAAGACAGTGACAAGGAATGCAATGAGTATTGCGATACATATGGATGTATCCATAAAGCAGGTTGACAAGACTTTCGGGAGCATTAGGTTGCAGAGGATCTTCAGGAGATCGAATAGCATTTTGAAGAATTTTTGGAAAGCATATGAACAACTGGGGATGAAGGTAATAACGGCATGGATGTTATTCATGGGGATTATCGATGGTCAGGAACTACAAAGCAGTGGGCACAGGGTCTCGGAAAACATCGAGGAGTATCTGCAGAATCTTATGGCGAAGCAAGCGACCATCTGTAGTGAAGGGGCTCTCCGGGAAGAAGTGGTTACGAGATCCTAGAGTCAGAGTTAGCAAAATCATTTAACCCGAATAAAAGAGAGATCAGAATCCCAGAGTATAGACGAGGAGTAAAAGATTCTAATACCACCCAATGGCGACGTGGGCCCGTAAGCCACACAGCCATGTTAGTAAAAGTTTTGCAGTGACTAGACTCAACTTCGGCCAAGGAGTTGGAAAGGGGGATTCCTACAGGCAGTCGGCTCTGATACCAACTTGTGACGCCCTTGATTCAATCGTACACTAATCATACATGCAAATGTGTACGATCAAGATTAAGGACTCACGGGGAGATATCACAACACAACTCTAGACACAAATCAAAATAATACAAGTTTATATTACAAGCCAGGGGCCTCGAGAGCTCGAATACATAAGCTCGAATACACAAGAGTCAACGGAAGCAACAATATCTGAGTACAGACATAAGTTAGACAAGATTGCCTTAAGAAGGCTAGCACAAAAGCAACAACGATCGAAAAGGCAAGGCCTCCTTCCTGGGAGCCTCCTAACTACTCCTAGTCGTCTGCGGTCTTCACGTAGTAGTAGGCATCCTCCGGGTAGTAGTAGTCATCAGTGGCGTCATCTGGCTCTGGCTCCTGGGATCCGTCATCTGGTCGCAACAATCGGGTATGGGGAAAAGAAGTAGCAAAGCAACCGTGAGTACTCATCCAAAGTACTCGCAAGACTTACATCAGATCTAAACTAAGTATGCATCTGTATCAAAGGAATGGGTTGTATCTGTGGACTAAACTGCAGAATGCCAGAAGGGAAGGGGAAAGCCTAGCCTATCGAAGACTAGCATCTTCTGGAAACCACCATCTTGCAGCAACAGGAGGGAGTAGAGTAGCATAAAGTAAAGTAGTAGAAGTGTTATCAACCTCGGCCAGAGATCCTTTCTCGACTCCCTGCGAGAAAGCAATCCCAGAGCCATACTATCCAAGTTCATCATAATCCAATTCTCATCACCATCCAGTTCTCATCACAAGTATCCAGTTCTAGTTGTATCGATCGGGATACAACTCCAAGTGTCCGTTACCGTAGGACAGGCTATCGATAGATGTTTTCTTCCCTGCAGGGGTGCACCAACTTACCCACCACGCTCGATTAACTCCGGCCGGACACACTTTCCTGGGTCATGCCCGGCCTCGGCCAAACAATACGCCGCAACCCGACCTAGGCTTAATAGAGAGGCCAGCACGCCGGACTAAACCTATGCCCCCAGGGGTCATGGGCCATCTCCCCGGGAACTCCTGCACGTTGCGTGGGCGGCCGGTGAGCAGACCTAGCTACCTCCTTCAACAAGGCAGGTGCTTACGCAGTCCAACCCGGCGCGCGCCGCTCAGTCGCTGACGTCTATTAAGCTTCGGCTGATGCATACGACGCAGAACGCCCATACTATGCCCACGTGATGGTTAGTGCTATCAGGCCAGAGGCCCCTCGGATCAAATATCCAAATCGTAGTGGATTAGGAACGCGCGGTAACAAGCAGAGACTCACGAAAGATGTGACCCTTGCCCCGTCTCGAGTACTTGCGGCAAGGGCTAAGAATGCCCGGCCACGCCTCGTAAGTATCTCGCGGGCACCTTCCAGGTCAACCCGACTCCACATCACTCGCAATTAAGCTCGCACGGATACCCCTCAGGGTCGACCCGTCTTTCCAAGTAACAGTGGTAAGGTCCAAGTATCCGTGTGTCCAAACATCAAGGGGAAAAGCCGAGGAATCACCCCCGATGAATTACACTA
Organism: Triticum urartu; assembly: GCF_003073215.2. Lineage (NCBI taxonomy): Eukaryota > Viridiplantae > Streptophyta > Magnoliopsida > Poales > Poaceae > Triticum > Triticum urartu. The sequence goes on from NW_024113615.1 coordinate 11,985, forward strand.
GTTGTAATCATCAAGGTGAACGTAAGAGGAATCACCCTCGAGGTTCACACTTGAGGTGTCGCATGACAGAGTCATATCGGAAGTGGTTAAGGAGGAAATCACCCTCGATCACCACAACCGAATAGCTACTCTACAGAGATCTCATCAGTAGTGATGTATGAGGTTCCACCCTCGGCACTCGATGGTAACTCTGCAGAGTCGAGCAACAAAGGGGCGTGATGTGACGTGAGGTGTCGGGGCCTTGTCTTCCATCCTGTTGATCGGGTCTTCTGATAATCCAGCGAGGCAGTCGGGTCAAGTGGGGGGTCACTGATGGGTCTCTAACCAACCTATACTAAGCAATTTAGGATAAGCAGGTAGGTAACAATAGCAGGTTACAATAAACAGGCTATGCATCAGAATAGGAGCAAACAATAACAGTAGCAAAATCTAATGCAAGCATGAGAGAATGGAATGGGCGATATCGGGATGATCAAAGGGGGGGCTTGCCTGGTTGCTCTGGCAAGGAGGGGTCGTCGTTGACGTAGTCGATCACAGCGGCATCGGCAGCTGCCATGGGGTCTACCGAAGAGAAGAGAGAGGAGAAACAGTAAATATAAAGCAAACGTAGCATCACAAAGCATAACATGGCAATACGCAGTGCTAGGGGTGACCTAACTCGGCACTACACGTTGCAAACGAAGGGGATAAACATCCGAGGATGAATTCCCGGCGTTAGGCGGATTCCAGAGAGAGGAAAAGAGGGGGAAAGTTCCATGTTCAGATAGTTAGAGGCATCTGACAGGTAAACGAACCGCGTGTTCGGATTCGTCTCGTCGTTCTAAGCAACTTTCATGTAGAAAACATTTTTATCTGAATTACCGATTAATTTTTATGAATTTTCAAAGTTTAAACAATATTCTGCAATATTAATAAATCAAAATAAAGCATAAATGCTAGGTGCACCCAGACCTGGTACACAGAAGTGTACCAGAGGGCTGACAGGTGGGCCAGGTCAACTATTGACTCAGCCGTCACAGCTGACTGGTCAAATGTGAACAGTGTGGTGGGTCCCAGCTGTCATTTACTCTGTTTCTATTGGAGTTAATTTAAACAGTTTAATTAACCCATGGGGGCACATGTCATAGGCATATTAGTGTAATTAGGTTGATTAACTAAGTTAATTAATTATCTAATTAATTAATTTGATTATTAACATATTTTTTTGTTTTAACAGGGGGCGGCCCCACTAGTAAGTGGCACATGCCGGCCTCTCCTATGGTTGTGCATGCGTAGATGCATAGGCGTGCTGCGGCCATCATCGAAGGAGGTCACATCCGCCCTGGGTGTGAGGCAAGGCCGAGCAGAGCGGGGGCCGCGGCAGGGCGGGTGCCAGGGAGGCGCGCGCGGCGGGCAACGGCGAGCACTCGCGGGGCTGCAGCAGCGAAGCAGCAAGGGCGCGCCGCAACAGGCACGAGGCGCAGGTGCAACGGCGACAGATATGGAGAAGAGGAGGACGACCGGGGTCCTCACCGGCGTTAGCGAGCAGGGAGGGCGTCGAGGCGCGGTCTGTGGGGTTGGCCGCCAAGCGCGGCCACGGCGGCTAGCACGCAGAGGAGGCGTCGGCCGCGGACAGTAGGGGAGGGCGCGGGCTTCACAGGAGAGACCGGAGGCGCGGTAAAGTGACAGGGGCGCGCACACGTAGGGAGGGAACCAGGGGAAGGATGGGGTTCTCGCCCACGCTGCCGGTGTTTGTCGGCGAGGCTCGATGGAGCCGGCGTGGGGGGAGACAAGGACGAGGCGGTCCGGCGACGGGCGACGGTGCAGCGTCGGGGCGGGGCGACGCCAGATCGGGACGAGACGTCGGCATCCGAGGCATCGCGGCGAGGGGGCTTCGGGAGGAGGGCGAGGAGAATGGTGACGAGGTGGCGACGGGGAGGAGGTTCGGTGATGGGGCGGGGGGGGGGGGCCCGACATGGAGTCGGGGACGCCTCCGGCGACGGCGGTTGGCGTTGGGGCGCCGGGTTCGGCCCGATCTAGATCGGGAGTTGGGGATGGGATCGGGGAAGTGGGGGGATCGTGGGAAGAATGGAGGGTTAGGGTTTGCGGGGTGGACCGAGGGGGGATGTAGGTTGGGCGACGGTGCGGGCCGGCCTAGTGGCCTAGTTGCTAGTTGGGCCGGTCGGCCCAGTGGGGGGGTGGCCCTTTCTCTTTTTTCTTTTTTTTGTTTCCTCTTTTATTAAGAAAAACAGAGATAGAAAATTACTATTTAGGGTAACCAAAAGAGCTAAGAAAAATGTGGGACTTAGTCTATTAAATAGTTTGCAATTTTTTTTAGCAGTGCCACAAAAGTTTGGAAGCCAGAGGAATCCATTTGCATTTTTCGCAAATAAGATAACACTTTAAAATGCTGAAATTGCATTGTAATAATTGCTACAGTCCATCTTAGCACTTAGGTGATGTTGTTCTCCTTAACAATTAAATGTTGTGGAATTTTGGCTAAATGATGAACTATTTTGCAGCAACCTTGGCGCAACTCCATATCTCACTTGCAAATTGAATTCTATTACAAAGTGGAATGTCAAATGATATTTGAATCAGAGGTGATCAAGCATTGTTTAGCAAAATGAACAACTTTAATCACAGAGGGTTACTGTAGCATGACACTGGGGGTGTTACATCTTCGCAGAGGGGAGCATAGGTTGTCATGTGTTTTTATGGTTGGATGCATGAAATCTTAATGCAAATGAACGTCACTTTATATTGCCACTTGTGATTTGGACCTTTATTATGTAGTCCCTTGCTTTTATTTCTTCCACATCACAAGATCGTATAAAGCTTATTTTCTCCACACTAATATATCATAAATATTTAGAGAGCAATTTCTATTACTTGCAACTATGACAACTTACTTGAAGGATCTTACTCAATCCATAGGTATATATGGTGGACTCACATGGCAAAACTGGGTTTAAGGATATTTGGAAGCGCAAGTAGTATCTCTACTTGGTGCAAAGAATTTGGCTAGCATGAGGGGGAAAGACAAGCTCAACATGTTGGATGATCCATGACAATATAATTTATTTTGGATGTAAGAAAACATAACCCATTACGCTGTCTTCCTTGTCCAACATCAACTTTTTAGCATGTCATATGTTAATGAGTGCTCACAATCATAAAAGATGTCCAAGATAGTACATTTATATGTGAAAACCTCTCTTTCTTTATTACTTCCTATTAATTGCAACGATGACCAAAACTATGTTTATCAACTCTCAACAACTTTTATTCATCATACTCTTTATATGTCAAGTCATTACTCTACATAAGATAAATATGACCTCTTTATTTCTTTTTATTATTTCTCTTATTCCCTCAAGATCATAGCAACATAGCCAAGACCTTGACTCAAAACTAATCTTTATTATATATAGCTCACAGACTCGATTACATAGAAGGATCATAAAGCAAAACTCAAAACTAAATCATACTAAAACTTTATTCTACTAGATCAAGATATTACCAAAAGGATCTAACTAAGAAAAACGGTAAATATAGGAGTGTGATGGTGATACGATACCTGGGCACTCCCCCAAGCTTGGTAGTTGCCAAGGGGAGTGCCCATACCCATGTATTTATGTCTCTTTCTTTGGAGGTGAAGGAGATGGTGATGATGATGACAATTGTGCCTTCAGCTTTTTCATATTGTAATTGAGAAGTGCGATCTCCTCCTTTAAATCATCGACCTCCGATTCCAGCTTCAAGATCTTGTCACATAAATCTCCTTTGCTTTTCTGCCGAAAATGAGAAGGAATAGATCGGTTGTTAGACAGTTTAGCCCTCTTAGGGAGACCAGACTTCTTGAACTTCACGTGCATATCCCCCGGTTGAGGTAGAGGAACATCCTCCGAACTTGAATCATTGATCCTCCTCAAATGAGCATCCTCCTCATCATCCGTAGTTCGAGCACAAGGAGATAGGTCCCCACAGGTCTTTGGGCCAGCAATGAGAGGTGAGACATAGCTCTCTCTGTCGGAGTCTTGAGATGACATCTTGCTCTAAATCTACTGCAGAAACAGCTCGAAACAAAAACAGGACTGGTACGTCTTGAGCTTGCGTTGGTTTTCCTCGAAGAGGAAGGGATGATGCAGCAGAGTAGCGTAAGTATTTCCCTCAGTTTTTGAGAACCAAGGTATCAATCCAGTAGGAGGCCATGCTCAAGTCCCTCGTACCTGCACAAAATGATAGCTACTCGCAACCAACGCGATTAGGGGTTGTCAATCCCTTCACGGTCACTTACGAGAGTGAGATCTGATAGATATAATATTTTTGGTATAAAGATGCAAAGTAAAGGCAAAGTAAAAAGCAAAGAAAGATTAAAGTGATGGAGATTAATATGATGAGAATAGACTCGGGGGCCATAGGTTTCACTAGTGGCTTCTCTCAAGAGCGTAAGTATTCTACAGTGGGTGAACAAATTACTGTTGAGCAATTGGCAGAATTGAGCATAGTTATGAGAATATCTAGGCATGATCATGTATATAGGCATCACGTCCGTGACAAGTATACCGAAACGATTCTGTATCTACTACTATTACTCCACTCATCGACCGCTATCCAGCATGCATCTAGAGTATTAAGTTAAAAACAGAGTAACGCCTTAAGCAAGATGACATGATGTAGAGAGATAAATTCATGCAATATGAAATAAACCCCATCTTGTTATCCTTGATGGCAACGATGCAATACGTGCCTTGCTGCCCCTTCTGTCACTAGGAAAGGACACCACAAGATTGAACCCAAAGCTAAGCACTTCTCCCATGGCAAGAACTACCAATCTAGTTGGCCAAACCAAACGGATAATTCAAAGAGACTTGCAAAGATAACCAATCATACATAAAATAATTCAGAGAAGATTCAAATATTATTCATATATAGACCTGACCATAAACCCACAATTCATCGGTCTCAACAAACACATCGCAAAAAGAAGATTACATCGAATAGATCTCCACAAGAGAGGGGGAGAACTTTGTATTGAGATTCAAAGAGAGAGAAGAAGCCATCTAGCTACTAACTATGGACCCGAAGGTCTGAGGTAAGCTACTCACACTTCATCGGAGAGGCTATGATGATGTAGAAGCCCTCCGTGATGATGGCCCTCTCCGGCGGAGCTCCGGAACAGGCCCCAAGATGGGATCTCGTGGATACAGAAAGTTGCGGCGTTGGAATTAGGTTTTTGGCTCCTGTTCTGATCGTTTGGGGGTACGTATGTATATATAGGAGGAAGAAGTACGTCGGTGGAGCACCGAGGGGCCCACGAGGCAGGGGGCGCGCCCTAGGGGGGGCGCCCACCCTCGTGACCTCCTCTTTGACTCCTTGGAGTAGGGTCCAAGTCTCCTGGATCACGTTCGATGAGAAAATCACATTCCCGAAGGTTTTATTCCGTTTGGACTCCGTTTGATATTCTATTTCTCCGAAACACTGAAATAGGCAAAAACATCAATTCTGAGCTGGGCCTTCGGTTAATAGGTTAGTCCCATAAATAATATAAAAGTGGAAAATAAATCCCAATATAGTCCAAAACAGTAGATAATATAGCATGGAGCAATCAAAAATTATAGATACATTGGAGACGTATCAAGGACATATTTGCGTGGTACGGTGGTCAAAACCTTCGGGAGATTATATAATGAATTTTTACCGACCAAAAGAAGTATCATGTAAGAAAACAGAGTCTGGAGGGCACACGAGGTGCCCACGAGGCAGGGGGTGCGCCCAGGGGGGTAGGGCGCGCCCTCCACCCTCGGGGACGCCTCGTGTCCTTTCTGGACTGCTTCTAATTTTCCTGTTTTCTTAAATATTCCAAAATGGAGAAAATTTGCTATTGGGACTGTTTTGGAGTCGGTTTACTTACCGTACCACATACCTATTCCTTTTCGGAGGCTGAAACATTCTAGAAAGTGTCCCTTACATACTCCTCCGGGGTTATGGTGTCAATAACATTAGTTTCAACATTTATGGGATTACCTGAGATATAATGTTTGATTCTTTTACCGTTCATCGCCCTCGGATTTGTGCCTTTGAAGTTGTTGATTTTTATGGCACCGGAACGATAAACCTCCTCGATAACGTAAGGACCTTCCCATTTTGAGAGGAGTTTTCCTGCAAAAATCTTAAACGAGAGTTGTATAACAGAACATAATCACCATCTTTTAACTTTTTCTTTAAACAGTTTGGCATTCTCATAGGCCTGGGTTCTCCACTCATCAAGTGAGCTAATGTCAAATAGTATCTTCTCACCGGCAAGTTTGAAGTCATAGTTGAGCTCTTTAATGGCCCAATATGCCTTATGTTCTAGTTCGAGAGGTAAGTGACATGCTTTTCCATAAACCATTTTATATGGAGATATACCCATAGGATTTTTATATGCAGTTCTATAGGCCCATAATGCATCATCAAGTTTCTTGGACCAATTCTTTCTAGATCTATTAACAGTCTTTTGCAAAATTAATTTAAGCTCTCTATTGCTCAGTTCTACTTGGCCACTAGACTATGGTTGATATGGAGATGCGATTCTATGATTAACAGCATACTTAGCAAGCATTTTACGAAAGGCGCCATTAATAAAATGTGAACCACCATCAGTCATTAAGTATATAGGGACTCCAAACCTTGGAAAAATAACTTCTTTAAGCATCTTAATAGAGGTGTTATGATGAGCATTACTAGTTGGAATAGCTTCTAGCCACTTAGTAACTTAATCAACAACAACTAAGATATGTGTGTACCCATTAGAGGAAGGAAACGGTCCCATATAATCAAAGCCCCAAACATGAAATGGTTCGATAACAAGTGAATAATTCATAGGCATTTCTTGACGTCTACTAATATTACCAATTCTTTGACATTCATCACAAGACAAGACAAACTTACAGGCATCCTTGAAGAGAGTAGGCCAATAAAATCCGGATTGCAATACCTTATGTGCAGTTCTATCTCCAGCATGGTGTCCTCCATATGCCTCGGAGTGACACTTGCGTAGGATCTGTTCCTGTTCATGCTCAGGTACACAACGTCTAATAACACCATCTACTCCTTCTTTATAAAGGTGTGGGTCATCCCAGAAGTAATGTCTTAAATCATAGAAAAACTTTTTCTTTTGGTGATATGTGAAACTAGGTGGTATAAATTTAGCACGATGTAATTAGCATAATCAGCATACCATGGAGCAGTACGAGAAGCATTCATGACAGCTAACTGTCCATTAGGAAAGCTATCATCAATAAGTAGTGGATCATCAAGAACATTCTCTAACCTAGACAAGTTGTCTACAAGGGGGTTCCCAGCTCCCTTTCTGTCAATAATATGCAAATCAAATTCTTGTATCAAGAGAACCCATCTAATAAGTCTAGGTTTAGCATCTGTCTTTTCCATAAGATATTTAATAGCAGCATGATCGGTGTGAATAGTTACTTTAGAATCAACAATATAAGGTCTGAACTTATCACAAGCAAATACAACTGCTAAAAATTCTTTTTCATTAGTAGCATAATTTCTCTAGGCAGTGTCTAGAGTTTTACTAGCATGTTGGATAACATTTAATTTCTTATCAACTCTTTGTCCTAGAACAGCACCTACAACATAATCACTAGTATCACACATAATTTCAAAGGGTAAATTCCAATCAGGTGGCTGAACAATAGGTGCAGAAATCAAGGCTTTCTTAAGTATTTCAAATGCTTCTACACAATCATCATTAAAAACAAAAGGAACATCTTTTTCTAAGAGATTAGTCAAAGGCCTAGAAATTTTAGAGAAGTCTTTAATGAACCTCCTATAAAAACCGGCATGACCAAGGAAGCTTCTTATACCTTTAATGTCCTTAGGACACGACATCTTTTCAATAGCATCAACTTTATCTTTATCAACTTCAATGCCTCTTTCAAAAAATTTATACCCCAAGACAATACCTTCATTAACCATAAAGTGGCACTTCTCCCAATTCAAGACAAGATTAGTTTCTTCACATCTCTGCAAAACTTGATCAAGGTTGCTTAAGCAATCATCAAAAGAAGTTCCATACACGGAGAAATCATCCATGAAAACCTCAACAATCTTTTCACAAAAGTTAGAGAATATAGCAGTCATACATCTTTGAAAGGTAGCAGGTGCATTACATAAACCAAAAGGCATATGTCTATAAGAAAAGGTACCGAAAGGATAAGTAAAAGTGGTATTTTCTTGATATTCTTTCGACACAGGTATTTGAGAGAAACCAGAATAACCATCTAGAAGGAAAAAATGTGTATGTTTGGATAATCTTTCTAGCATTTGATCAATAAAAGGAAAATGGTAATGATCCTTTCTAGTAGCTTTATTTAATTTGCAGAAATCAATTACCATTCTATAACCTGTAACAATTCTTTGTGGGATCAATTCATCTTTATCATTAGGAACAACAGTAATACCTCCCTTCTTAGGGACACAATGGACATGACTTACCCACTGACTATTAGCAACATGATAGATTATACCTGCCTCCAGAAGCTTTAGTATTTCATTTCTTACCACTTCTTTCATCTTAGGATTTAACCGTCGTTGATGATCAACAACCGGTTTAGCGTCTTTCTCCAATTTTATTTTGTGCTGGCATAGAGTGGTACTAATGCGCTTAAGATCATCAAGAGTATATCTAATAGCAGCACGGTGCTTCTTCAGAGTTTTCAATAATCTCTCTTCTTCCTGCTCTGAAAGGTTAGCACTAATAATAACATGATATATCTTATTTTCATAAAGATAAGCATATTTAAAAGTATCAGGTAATGGTTTAAGCCCAAACACGGGATCACCCTTGGGTGGAGGAGGATCCCCTAGAATTTCAACAGGAAAGTTGTGTTTCAAAATTGGTCCCTGTTTAAAGAATACTTCATCTATTTCCCTTCTTTCATTCATAAACATATCATTTTCATGGTCTAGCAAATATTGTTCTAAAGATCATTAGGAGGCACGGCAATAGAAGTAAGACCAATAATTTCATCTTTTACTAGGCAATTCTTTATCATGGGGTTTTCTACGAAATTTAGCAAAATTAAAATCATGAGACATATCACCTAAACCAACAGAAACAACATCCTTTTTGTTGTCTATCTTAGCATTAACAGTATTCAAGAAGGGTCTACCAAATATAATGGGACAAAAGTCATCTTGTGCGGAACCAAGAACAAGTAAATCAGTAGGATATTTAACTTTCCCACACAAGACTTCAACATCTCTAACAATCTCAATTGGTGAAATAGTATCTCTATTGGCAAGCTTAATTGTAACATCAATATCTTCTATCTCAGCAGGTGCAATATCATGCATAATTTCTTTGTATAATTAATGAGGTATTGAACTCACACTAGCACCCATATCACATAAGCCATGATAGCAATGGTCTCCTTTTTTAACAGAAACAACAAGCATGCCAACAACAGGTCTATGTTTATATGTAGTATCAGGTCTAGCAATTGTAGTAGCTTCATCACAGAAGTAAATAACATGCCCATCAATATTATCGACCAAGAGATCTTTAACCATAGCAATACTAGGTTCAACTTTAATTTGCTCAGAGGATGTAGGTGTTCTAGTATTACTCTTATGAACCACAGTTGAGGCTTTAGCATGATCCTTTATTCTAGCAGGGAAAGGTGGTTTCTCCATATAAGTGGTAGGAACAATAGGATCAACATTATAAGTGATAGTCTTTTATTCAACTTTAATAGGTTCAACTACTTTTACTTCAATGGGAGGATGATATTTAAACCACTTCTCCTTAGGGAGATCAACATGAGTAGCAAATGATTCACAGAAAGAAGCTACTATCTCAGAGTCAAGTCCATATTTAGTGCTAAATTCACGAAAAGCATCGGTATCCATAGAAGATTTAACACAATCAAACTTAGGTGTTATACCTGACTCCTTACCTTCGTCGAGTTCCCAATCTTCAGAGTTGCGTTTAATTCTTTCCAATAAATCCTATCTGAATTCAATAGTCTTCATCACAAAAGAACTAGTGCAAGAAGTATCGAGCATGGAGCGATTATTGAGAGAAAGCCGAGCATAAAAATTTTGAATAATAGTTTCTCTTGCGAGCTCATGATTGGGGAATGAATATAACATTGACTTAAGCCTCCCCCAAGCTTGAGAGATACTTTCTCCTTCGCGAGGCCAAAAATTATATATATAATTATGATCACGATGAACCAGATGCATAGGATAAAACTTCTGATGAAATTCCAATTTCAATCGGTTGTAATTCCATGATCCAATATCATCGCATAGCCTAAACCATGTCAATGCCTTTTCCCTTAAAAGATAAAGGGAAGACCTTCTTCTTGATAACATCCTCGAGCATACCTGCAAGCTTAAATATCGACAAACTTCATCCACATAGATTAGGTGCAAATCGGGATGCAATGTTCCATCTCCTGTAAAAGGATTAGCTAACAGTTTCTCTATCATACCCGAAGGAATTTCAAAGTAAACATTTTTAGTAGGTTCAGTAGGTTGAGGAGCAACTCTTTGCTCCACTGGTCGGGGTGAAGATGTTGGGGAACACAGTAATTTCAAAAAAATCCTACGCACACGCAAGATCATGGTGATGCATAGCAACGAGAGGGGCGAGTTTCGTCCACATACCCTCGTAGACCGTAAGCGGAAGCGTTATGAGAACGCGATTGATGTACGTCTTCATGATCCGACCGATCCAAGTACCGAACGTACGGCACCTCCGAGTTCAGCACATGTTCAGCTCGGTGACGTCCCACGAACTCTGATCCAGTAGAGCTTCGAGGGAGAGTTACGTTAGCACGATGGCGTGATGATGATGCTTGCTACCTCTTGAGCACTGCGTTGGTTTTCCCTTGAAGAGGAAAGGGTGATGCAGCAAAGTAGCGTAAGTATTTGCCTCATTTTTTGAGAACCAATGTATCAATCCACTAGGAGGCCACACGCGAGTCCCTCACACCTACACAAACAAATAAAATCCTCGCAACCAACGCAATAAAGGGGTTGTCAATCCCTTCACGGTCACTTACGAAAGTGAGATCTGATAGATATGATAAGATAATATGTTTGGTATTTTTATGATAAAGATGCAAAGTAAATAAAGCAAAATAAAAACAGAAAAGGAAATAGCTTATTGACGGAAGATTAATATGATGGAAAATAGACCCGGGGGCCATAGGTTTCACTAGTGGCTTCTCTCGAGAGCATAAATATTACGGTGGGTAAACAGATTACTGTTGAGCAATTGACAGAATTGGGCATAGTTATGAGAATATCTAGGTATGATCATGTATATAGGCATCACGTCCGAGACAAGTAGACCGACTCCTGCTTGCATCTACTACTATTAAGTTCAAAAGAACAGAGTAACGCTTTAAGCAAGATGACATGATGTAGAGGGATAAACTCATGCAATATGATATAAACCCCATCTTGTTATCCTCGATGGCAACAATACAATACGTGCCTTGCTGCCCCTACTGTCACTGGGAAAGGACACCGCAAGATTGAACCCAAAGCTAAGCACTTTTCCCATTGCAAGAAAGATCAATCTAGTAAGCCAAACCAAACTGATAATTCGAATAGACTTGCAAAGATAACCAATCATACATAAAAGAATTCAAAGAATATTCAAATATTGCTCATAGATGAACTTGATCATAAACTCGCAATTCATCGGTCTCAACAAACACACCGTAAAAGAAGATTACATCGAATAGATCTCCACAAGAGAGGGGGAGAACTTTGTATTGAGATCCAAAAAGAGAAGAAGCCATCTAGCTAATAACTATGGACCCGAAGGTGTGAAGTAAACTACTCACACTTCATCGGAGAGGCTATGGTGTTGATGTAGAAGCCCTCCGTGATCGATGCCCCCTCCGGCGGAGCTCCGGAAAAGGCCCCAAGATGGGATCTCACGGGTACAGAAAGTTACGGCGGTGGAATTAGGGTTTTGGCTCTGTATCTGGTAGTTTGGGGGTATGTAAGTATATATAGGAGGAAGAAGTACGTCAGTGGAGCAACATGGGCCCCACGAGGGTGGAGGGCGCGCCTGGGGGGTAGGCGCGCCCCCCTACCTCGTGGCCTCCTCTTTTCTTTCTTGACGTAGGGTCCAAGTCTCTCGGGTCTTGTTCGTTGAGAAAATCATGTTCCCGAAGGTTTCATTCCGTTTGGACTTCGTTTGATATTCTTTTTCTGCGAAACTATGAAATAGGCAAAAAACAGCAATTCTGGCTGGGCCTCCGGTTAATAGGTTAGTCCCAAAAATAATATAAAAGTGTATAATAAAGCCCAATAATGTCCAAAATAGGATATAATATAGCATGGAACAATCAAAAATTATAGATACGTTGGAGACGTATCAAGCATCCCCAAGCTTAATTCCTGCTCGTCCTTGAGTAGGTAAATGATAAAAACAGAATTTTTGATGTGGAATGCTAATTGGCATAATTTCAATGTAATTCTCTTAATTGTGGTATGAATATTCAGACCCAAAAGATTCAAGACAAAAGTTCAATATTGACATAGAAATAATAATACTTCAAGCATACTAACTAAGCAATTATGTCTCTTCAAAATAACATGGCCAAATAAAGTTATCCCTACAAAATCATATAGTCCGGATATGCTCCATCTTCACCACACAAAGTATTTAAATCATGCACAACCCCGATGACAAGCCAAGCAATTGTTTCATACTTTTGGTGTTCTCAAACTTTTTCAATCTTCACGCAATACATGAGCGTGAGCCATGGACATATCACTATATGTGGAATAGAATGGTGGTTGTGGAGAAGACAAAAAGGGAGAAGATAGTCTCACATCAACTAGGCGTATCAATGGGGTATGGAGATGCCCATTAATAGATATCAATGTGAGTGAGTAGGGATTGCCATGCAACGGATGCACTAGAGCTATAAGTATATGAAAGCTCAACAAAAAGAACTAAGTGGGTGTGCATCCAACTCGCTTGCTCATGAAGACCTAGGGCATTTTGAGGAAGCCCATCATTGGAATATACAAGCCAAGTTCTATAATGAAAAATTCGCACTAGTACATGAAAGTGATAACATAGGAGACTCTCTATCATGAAGATCACAGTGCTACTTTGAAGCACAAGTGTGGAAAAAGGATAGTAGTATTGTCCCTTTTTATTATATTTTTTGGGGGGGCCTTCTTTTTTTTGCCTTTCTCCTTCTTTTTTGGGACAATACTCTATGAATGATGATCATCACACTTCTATTTATTTACAACTCAATGATTACAACTCGATACTAGAACAAATTATGACCCTATATGAATGCCTCCGACGGTATACCGGGATAGCAATGATGCATGAGTGACTTGTACAAAAGAATTATGAACGGTGGCTTTGCCACAACTAAAATGTCAACTACATGATCATGCAAAGCAATATGACAATGATGGAGCGTGTCATAGTAAATGGAACGGTGGAAAGTTGCATGGCAATATACCTCGGAATGGCTATGGAAATGCCATGATAGGTAGGTATGGTGGCTGTTGTGAGGAAGGTATATGGTGGGTGTATGATACCGGTGAAAGGTGCGCGGTATTAGAGAGGCTAGCAATGGTGGAAGGGTGAGAGTGCGTATAATCCATGGACTCAACATTAGTCATAAAGAACTCACATACTTATTGCAAAAATCTATTAGTTATCGAAGCAAAGTACTACGCGCATGCTCCTAGGGGGATAGATTGGTAGGAAAATACCATCGCTCGTCCCCGACCGCCACTCATAAGGAAGACAATCAATAAATAATTCATGCTCCAACTTCTTCACATAATGGTTCACCATACGTGCATGCTACGGGAATCACAAACTTGAACACAAGCATTTATCAAATTCACAACTACTCAACTAGCACGACTCTAATATCACCATCTCCATATCTCAAAACAATTATCAAGTATCAAACTTCTCATAGTATTCAACACACTCATAAGAAAAAAATATTAATCTTGAATGCCTAACATAATTAAAGCAAATTACCATGCTGTTTTGTAGGACTCTCAAAATAATCTAAGTGAAGCATGAGAGAATAATAGTTTCTATAAAACAAATCCACCACCGTGCCCTAAAAGATATAAGTGAAGCACTAGAGCAAAAAACTATATAACTCAAAAGATATAAGTGAAGCACATAGAGTATTCTTAGAATTTCCGAATCATGTGTGACTCTCTCAAAAGGTGTGTACAGCAAGGATGATTGTGGAAAACTAACAAATAAAGACTCAAAGAATACAAGACGCTCCAAGCAAAACACATATCATGTGGTAAATAAAAATATAGCTCCAAGTAAAGTTACCGATGGAAGTAGACGAAAGAGGGGATGCCTTCCGGGGTATCCCCAAGCTTGGGCTTTTAGGTGTCCTTAGATTATCTTGAGGTGCCATGGGCATCCACAAGCTTAGACTATTGCCACTCCTTGTTCAATAATCCATCAAATCTTTTACCCAAAACTTGAAAACTTCACAACACAAAACTTAAAATAGAAAATCTCGTGAGCTCTGTTAGCGAAAGAAAACAAAACACCACTTCAAGGTACTGTAATGAACTCTTCTTTATTTATATTGGTGTTAAACCTACTGTATTCCAACTTCCCTATGGTTTATAAACTATTTTACTAGCCATAGATTCATCAAAATAAGCAAACAACACACGAAAAACAGAATATGTCAAAAACAGAACAGTCTGTAGTAATCTATAGCTAACGCAAGTTCTGTAACCCCAAAAATTCTAAAATAAATTGCGGGACGTGGGGAATTTATCTATTAATCATCTGCAAAAAGAATTAACTGAATAACACTTTCCAAATAAAAATGGCAGCAATTCTCGTGAGCGCTAAAGTTTCTATTTTTTACAGCAAGATTAAAAAGACTTCCCCCAAGTCTTCCGAACGGTTCTACTTGGCACAAACACTAATTAAACACAAAAACACAACCAAAACAGAGGCTAGATAAATTATTTATTACTAAACAGGAGCAAAAAGCAAGGAATAAAAATAAAATTGGGTTACCTCCCAACAAGCGCAATCGTTTAACGCCCCTAGCTAGGCATAAAAGCAAGGATAGATCTAGGTATTGCCATCTTTGGTAGGCAATCCAGAAGTGGCTCTCATAATATATTCATATGGTAATTTAATTTTCTTTATAGGTAAGTGTTCCATGACTTTCCTTAACGGAAATTGAAATCTAATATTCCCTTACTTCATATCAATAATTGCACCAATCGTTCTAAGGAAAGGTCTACCAAGAATAATAGGACATGAAGGATTGCAATCCATGTCAAGAACAATAAAATCTACGGGCACATAATTCCTATTTTCAACAATAACAACATCATTAATTCTTCCCATTGGTTTCTTAATAGTTGAATCTGCAAGGTGCAAGTTTAAAGAGCAATCATCAAAATCACGGAAATCTAGCAAATCACACTAAGTCTTTGGAATTGTGGAAACACTAGCACCCAAATCACACAAAGCATAGCATTCATGATCTTTAATTTTAATAGTAGGTTCCCACTCATCATAAAGTTTTCTAGGGATAGAAACTTCCAACTCAAGTTTTTCTTCATAAGATTGCATCAAAGCATCAACGATATGTTTGGTAAAGGCTTTATTTTGACTATAAGCATGAGGAGAATTTAGCACGGATTGCAACAAGGAAATACAATATATTAAAGAGAAATTATCGTAATTAAATTCCTTGAGATCCAAAATAGTGGGTTCATTGATATTTAAAGTTTTGACTTCTTCAATCCCACTTTTAACAATTTTAGCATCAAGATCTAAAGACTCCAAATTTTTGGACCGTCTTCTATGTAAAGGTGGATCATATTCGGTCCCATCATTATCAAGATTCATATTGCAAAACAAAGATTTAATAGGGGACACATCAATAACATTTAGATCTTCATCTTTATTATCATGGAAACTAGAAGAACACGCTTTTATAAAGCAATCTTTCTTCGCACGCATCCTAGCGGTTCTTTCTTTGCACTCATCAATGGAAATTCTCACGGCTTTGAGAGACTCATTGATATCATGCTTAGGTGGAATAGATCTAAGTTTCGAAGAATCAATATCAAGAGAAATTCTATCAATGTTCCTAGCCAACATATCAATCTTAAGCAATTTTTTTCAATCAAAGCATTGAAATTCTTTTGCGAAGTAATAAATTATTTAATATTAGATTCAAAATTAGAGGGTATCTTATTAAAATTTCCATAAGAATTGTTGTAGGAATTACCATAATTATTAGAGGAATTACTAGGATACGGCCTACGATTAAAGTTTCCTCTGTACGCATTGTTACCAAAATTATTCCTACCAACAAAATTCACATCCATAGATTCATTATTATTCTCAATTAAAGTAGACAAAGGCATATCATTAGGATCAAAAGAAACACTTTTATTAGCAAATAATTTCATAAGTTCATCAATCTTTCCACTCAAAACATTAATTTCTTCTATCGCATGCACTTTCTTATTAGTAGATCTTTCAGTGTGCCATTGAGAATAATTAAACGTAATATTATCTAGGAGTTTAGTAGCTTATCCTAAAGTGATTTCCATAAAAGTGCCTCCCGTGGCCGAATCTAAAAGATTTCTAGAAGCAAAATTCAATCTGGCATAAAAATTTTGTATAATCATCCATAAATTCAAACCATGTGTAGGGCAATTACGTATCATTAATTTCATCCTCTCCCAAGCTTGTGCAACATGTTCATGATCAAGTTGCTTAAAATTCATGATATCGTTTCTAAGAGAGATGATCTTAGCGGGAGGCAAATTCATGACATGATGTAGAGGGATAAACTCATGCAATATGATATAAACCCCATCTTGTTATCCTCGATGGCAACAATACAATACGTTCCTTGCTGCCCCTACTGTCACTTGGAAAGGACACCGCAAGATTGAACCCAAAGCTAAGCAGTTCTCCCATTGCAAGAAAGATCAATCTAGTAGGCCAAACCAAACTGATAATTCGAAGAGACTTGCAAAGATAACCAATCATACATAAAAGAATACAAAGAAGATTCAAATATTGCTCATAGATAAACTTGATCATAAACCCACAATTCATCGGTCTCAACGAACACACCGCAAAAGAAGATCACATCGAATAGATCTCCACAAGAGAGGGGGAGAACTTTATATTGAGATCCAAAAAGAGAGAATAAGCCATCTAGCTAATAACTATGGACTCGAAGGTGTGAAGTAAACTACTCACACTTCATTGTAGAGGCTATGGTGTTGATGTAGAAGCCCTCCGTGATCGATGCCCCGTCCGGCGGAGCTCCGGAAAAGGCCCCAAGATGGGATCTCACGGGTACAGAAAGTTACGGCGGTGGAATTAGGGTTTTGTCTCCGTATCTGGTAGTTTGGGGCTACGTAGGTATATATAGGAGGAAGAAGTACGTCGGTGGAGCAACGTGGGCCCCACGAGGGTGGAGGGCGCGCCTGGGGGGTAGGCGCGCCCCCCTACCTCGTGCTCTCCTGGTTGCTTTCTTGATGTAGGGTCCAAGTCCTCTGGATCGTGTTCATTCTGAAAATCACGTTCCCGAAGGTTTCATTCTATTTGGACTCCGTTAGATATTATTTTTTGCGGAACTCTGAAATAGGCAAAAAACATCAATTCTGGGCTGGGCCTCCGGTTAATAGGTTAGTCCCAAAAATTATATAAAAGTGTATAATAAAGCCCAATAATGTCCAAAACATGATATAATATAGCATGGGACAATAAAAAATTATAGATACGTTGGAGACGTATCAATGCTACCGACGCAGGGCTTCGCCTAAGCACCGCTACGATATGACCGAGGTGGATTATGGTGGAGGGGGGCACCGCACACGGCTAAAAGATCAACTGATCAACTTGTGTGTCTCCATGGGGTGCCCCCCTCCCCGTATATAAAGGAGTGGAGGAGGGGGAGGTCCGGCCCTCTACTATGGTGCGCCCTGGGGAGTCCTACTCCCATCGGGAGTAGGATTCCCCCCTTCCATGTAGTAGGAGTAGGAGGGAAGGAAAGGGAAAAGAGAAGAGAAGGAAGGAGGGGGCGCCGCCCCTCCCCCTAGTCCAATTAGGACTAATCCTTGGGGGGCGCACAGCCTCCCCTCTCTCTTTCCCCTAAAGCCCAATAAGGCCCATATACTCCCGTCGAATTCCCGTAACTCTCCGGTACTCCGAAAAATACCCGAATCACTCGGAACCTTTCCGATGTCCGAATATAGTCATCCAATATATCGATCTTTACGTCTCGACCATTTCGAGACTCCTCGTCATGTCCCCGATCTCATCCGGACTCTGAACTACCTTAGGTACATCAGAACACATAAACTTATATTACCAATCGTCACCGAACGTTAAGCGTGCGGACCCTATGGGTTCGAGAACTATGTAGACATCACCGAGACTTATCTCCGGTCAATAACCAATAGCGGAACCTGGATGCTCATATTGGCTCCTACATATTCTATGAAGATCTTTATCGGTCAAACCGCATAACAACATACGTTGTTCCCTTTGTCATCGGTAGGTTACTTGCCCGAGATTCGATCGTTGGTATCTCAATAACCTAGTTCAATCTCGTTACTAGAAAGTCTCTTTACTCGTTCCGTAATACATCATCCTGCAACTAACTCATTAGTTGCATTGCTTGCAAGGCTTAAAGTGATGTGCATTACCGAGAGGGCCCAGAGATACCTCTCCGACAATTGGAGTGACAAATCCTAATCTTGATCTATGCCAACTCAACAAGTACCATCGAAGACACCTATAGAGCACCTTTATAATCACCCAGTTACGTTGTGACGTTTGGTAGCACACAAAGTATTCCTCCGGTATTCGGGAGTTGCATAATCTCATAGTCATAGGAACATGTATAAGTCATGAATAAAGCAATAACAACAAACTAAACGATCATCGTGCTAAGCTAACGGATGGGTCAAGTCAATCACATCTTTCTCTAATGATGTGATTCCGTTAATCAAATGAAAACTCATGTCTACGGTTAGGAAACATAACCACTATTGA
This sequence comes from Triticum urartu, assembly GCF_003073215.2. NCBI lineage: Eukaryota > Viridiplantae > Streptophyta > Magnoliopsida > Poales > Poaceae > Triticum > Triticum urartu. The sequence goes on from NW_024113615.1 coordinate 31,075, forward strand.
TTCAATGAGCTAGTCAAGTAGAGGCATACTAGTGACAATCTGTTTGTCTATGTATTCACACATGTATTAAGTTTCTGGTTAATACAAGGAAATATAAATAACAACTTTATTATTGCCTCTAGGGCATATTTCCTTCAGTCTCCCACTTGCACTAGAGTTAATAATCTAGTTCACATCTTTATGTGATTAGTTCACATCTCCATGTGACTAATACCCAAAGTATTTACTAGAGTCAATAATCTAGTTCACATCGCTATGTGATTAACACCCAAAGAATGATCGTGTTTTTCTTGTGAGAGAAATTTAGTCAACGGGTCTGCCACATTCAGAGCCGTATGTATTTTGCAAATTTTCTATGTCTACAATGGTTTGCACGGAGCTACTCTAGCTAATTGCTCCCACTTTCAATATGTATCCAGCTCGGGACTTAGAGTCATCTAGATCGATGTAAAAAGCTTGCATCGATGTAACTCTTTATGATGAACTCTTTCATTACCTCCATAACCAAGAAATATTTCCTTAGTCCTCTAAGGATAATTTTGACCGCTGTCCAGTGATCTACTCCTAGATCACTATCGTACTCCTTTGCCAAACTCAGGGCAGGGTATATAATAGGTCTGGTACATAGCATGACATACTTTATAGAACCTATGACTGAGGCATAGGGAATGACTTTTCATTCTCTTTCTATTTTCTGCTGTGGTTGGGTTTTGAGTCTTTACTCAACTTCACACCTTGCAACACATGCAAGAACTCCTTCTTTGACTGTTCCATTTTGAACTACTTCAAAATCTTGTCATGGTATGTACTCATTGAAAGTATATCAAGCGTCTTGATCTATCTCTATAGATATTGATGCTCAATATGTAAGTAGCTTCACCGAGGTCTTTCTTTGAAAAACTCCTTTCAAACACTCCTTTATGCTTTCCAGAAAATTCTACATTATTTCCGATCAACAATATGTCATTTACATATAATTATCAGGAATGCTGTAGTGCTCCTACTCACTTTCTTGTAAATACAGGCTTCACCGCAAGTATGTATAAAACCATATGCTTTGATCACTTTATCAAAGTATATATTCCAACTCTGAGATGCTTGCACCAGTCCATAGATGGATCGCTGGAGCTTGCATACTTTGTTAGCACCTTTAGGATTGAGGAAACCTTTTGGTTGCATCATATACAACTTTTCTTTAAGAAATCCATTAAGGAATACAGTTTTGACATCCATTTGCCAGATTTCATAAAATGCGGCAACTGCTAACATGATTCGTACGGACTTTTAAGCATCAATACGAGTGAGAAAATCTCATCGTAGTCAACACCTTCAACTTGTCGAAAACATTTTTGCGACAATTCGAGCTTTGTAGATAGTAACACTACTATCAGCGTCCATCTTCCTCTTGAAGATCCATTTATTCTTAATGACTCACCGATCATCGGGCAAGTCAATCAAAGTCCATTATTTTTTCACATACATGGATCCCATCTCAGATTTCATGGCCTCAAGCCATTTCGCGGAATCTGGGCTCATCATCGCTTCCTCATAGTTCGTAGGTTCGTCATGGTCTAGTAACATGACTTCCAGAAAGGATTGCCGTACCACTCTGGTGCGGACCATACTCTGGTTGTCCTACGAGGTTCAGTAGTAACTTCTTCTGAAGTTTCATGATCATCATCATTATCTTCCTCACTAATTGGTGTAGAGATCACTAGAACTGAATTCTGTGATGAACTACTTTCCAATTCAGGAGAAGGTACAATTACCTTATCAAGTTCTACATTCCTCCCACTCACTTCTTTCGAGAGAAACTTCTTCTCTAGAAAGGATCCATTCTTAGCAACAAAATATCTTGCCTTCGGATCTGTGATAGAAGGTGTACCCATCAGTTTCCTTTTGGGTATCCTATGAAGACGCACTACTCCGATTTGGGTTCGAGCTTATCAGTTTGAAACTTTTTCACATAAGCATCGCAACCCCAAACTTCAAGAAATGACAGCTTTGGTTTCTTGCCAAACCATAGTTCATACGGTGTCATCTCAACGGATTTAGATGGTGCCCTATTTAATGTTAATGCAGCCGTCTCTAATGCATAACCCCCAAACGATAGTGGTGAATCAGTAAGAGACATCATAGATCGCACCATATCTAGTAAAGTGTGATTACGACGTTCGGAAACACCATTACACTGTGGTGTAATGTGGTGTTCTGATACGTCTCCAACGTATCTATAATTTTTGATTGCTCCATGCTATATTATCTATTGTTTTGGACATTATTGGGCTTTATTATCCACTTTTATATTATTTCGGGACTAACCTATTAACCGGAGGCCCAACCCAGAATTGCTTTTTTTGCCTGTTTTAGGGTTTCGAAGAAAAGAAATATCAAACGGAGTCCGAATGGAATGAAACCTTCGGGAACATGATTTTCTCAACGAACAAGACCCGAGAGACTTGGACCCTACGTCAAGAAAGAAAAGAGGAGGCCACGAGGTAGGGGGGCGCGCCTACCCCCCCAGGCGCGCCCTCCACCCTCATTGGCCCCCTGTTGCTCCACCGACGTACTCCTTCCTCCTATATATACCTACGTACCCCCAAACGATCAGATACGGAGCCAAAAACCTAATTCCACCGCCGCAACTTTCTGTATCCACGAGATCCCATCTTGGGGCCTGTTCCGGAGCTCCGCCGGTGGGGGCATCGATCACGGAGGTCTTCTACATCAACACCATAGCCTCTCCGATGAAGTGTGAGTAGTTTACTTCAGACCTACGGGTCCATAGTTAGTAGCTAGATGGCTTCTTCTCTCTTTTTGGATATCAATACAATGTTCTCCCCCTCTCTTGTGGAGAACTATTCGATGTAATCTTCTTTTTGCGGTGTGTTTGTTGAGACCGATGAATTGTGGGTTTATGATCAAGTCCATCTATGAATAATATTTGAATCTTCTCTTAATTCTTTTATGTATGATGGGTTATCTTTGCAAGTCTCTTCGAATTATCAGTTTGGTTTGGCCTACTAGATTGATCTTTCTTGCAATGGGAGAAGTGCTTAGCTTTGGGTTCAATCTTGCGGTGTCCTTTCCCAGTGACAGTAGGGGCAGCAAGGCACGTATTGTATTGTTGCCATCGAGGATAACAAGATGGGGTTTTCTTCATATTGCATGAGTCTATCCCTCTACATCATGTCATCTTGCTTAAGGCGTTACTCTGTTTTTAACTTAATACTCTAGATGCATGCTGGATAGCGGTCGATGAGTGGAGTAATAGTAGTAGATGCAGGCAGGAGTCGGTCTACTTGTCTCGAACATGATGCCTATATACATGATCATACCTAGATATTCTCATAACTATGCTCAATTCTGTCAATTGCTCAACAGTAATTTGTTCACCCACCATAGAATACTTATGCTCTCGAGAGAAGCCACTAGTGAAACCTATGGCCCCCGGGTCTATCTTTATCATATTAATCTCCTACTACTTAGTTATTTCCTTTTGCTTTTACTATGCCTTTATTTCACTTTGCATCTTTATCACAAAAATACCAAAAATATTATCTTATCATATCTATCAGATCTCACTCTCGTAAGTGGCCTTATAGGGATTGACAACCCCTATTTGCGTTGGTTGCGAGGATTTATTTGTTTTGTGCAGTTACGAGGGACTCGCGCGTAGCCTCCTACTGGATTGATACCTTGGTTCTCAAAAACTGAGGGAAATACTTACGCTACTTTGCTGCATCATCCCTTCCTCTTCGGGGAAAACCAACGCAGTGCTCAAGAGGTAGCAAGAAGGATTTCTTGCGCCGTTGCCGGGGAGGTCTACGCAAAAGTCAACATACCAAGTACCCATCACATACCCTTATCTCCCGCATTACATTATTTTCCATTTGCCTCTCATTTCCCCCTCCCCCACTTCACCCTTGCTGTTTTATTCGCCCTCTCTCTCTATCCTCCCTCTCTTTCTCTTTTTGCCTCTTTTTGCCCGCTTGCTTTTTGTTTGCTTGTGTGTTAGTTTGCGTGCTTGTCATGATGGCTCAAGATAATACTAAATTGTGTGACTTCACAAATACCAACAATAATGATTTTATTAGCACTCCGATTGCTCCTCTTACCGAATTTGAATCTTGTGAAATTAATACTGCTTTGCTGAATCTTGTCATGAAACATTCGTTTTCCGGCCTTCCTAGTGAAGATGCCGCTACCCATCTAAATAGCTTCGTTGATTTGTGTGACATGCAAAAGAAGAAAGATGTGGACAATGATATTGTTAAATTGAAGCTATTTCCTTTTTCACTTACAGATCGTGCTAAAGCTTGGTTTTCGTATTTGCCTAAAAATAGTATTGGTTCATGGAACAAGTGCAAAGATGCTTTTATCTCTAAGTATTTTCCTCCCGCTAAGATCATATCTCTTAGAAACGATATTATGAACTTTAAGCAACTTGATCATGAACATGTTGCACAAACTTGGGAGAGAATGAAATTAATGATACGTAATTACCCTAATCATAGTTTAAATTTGTGGATGATTATACAAAAATTTTATGCCGGATTAAATTTTTCTTCTAGAAATCTTTTAGATTCGGCCGCGGGAGGAACTTTTATGGAAATCACTTTAGGAGAAGCTACTAAACTCCTAGATAATATTATGGTTAATTATTCTCAATGGCATACTGAAAGATCTACTAATAAAAAGGTGCATGCGATAGAAGAAATTAATGTTTGGAGTGGAAAGATGGATGAACTTGTGAAATTATTTTCTAATAAGAGTGTTTCTTCTGGTCCTAATGATATGCCCTTGTCTACTTTGATTGAGAATAATAATGAATCTATGGATGTGAATTTTGTTGGTAGGAACAATTTTTGTAACAACGCGTATAGAGGAAATTTTAATCCTAGGCCTTATCCTAGCAATCCCTCTAATAATTATGGTAATCCCTAAAATAATTCTTATGGAAATTATAATAAGATGCCCTCTGATTTTGAATCTAATATTAAAGAATTTATTACTTCACAAAAGAATTTTAATGCTATGATTGAAGAAAAATTGCTTAAGATTGATGGTTTGGCAAGGAACGTTGATAGAATTTCTCTTGATGTTGATTCTTTGAAACTTAGATCTATTCCACCTAAGCATGATATCAATGAGTCTCTCAAAGCCATGACAATTTCCATTGATGAGTGCAAAGAAAGAACCGCTAGGATGCGTGCTAAGAAAGATGCCTTTATAAGAGCGTGTTCTTCTAGTTCATATGAAAATAATGATGAAGATCTAAAAGTTATTGATGTGTCCCCTATTAAATCTTTGATTTGCAATATGAATCTTGATAATGATGGGACTGAATATGATCCACCATTACCTAGAAGGCGTTCCAAGAATTCAGAATTTTTTGATCTTGATGCTAAATTTGATAAAAGTGGGATTGAAGAAATTAAAACCCTAGTGTAACGCCCCGAGACCGACGATCCAGAAGACTTCCATATTTTCATGATCTCCGTGTGTTTCATTTGTGCTTGCTCTTTTATTTTTGCTGTAACGCCCCGAGACCGACGATCCAGAAGACTTCCATATTTTCATGATCTCCGTGTGTTTCATTTGTGCTTGCTCTTTTATTTTTGCATTGCATCATGTCATCATGCCATCTTGTCATTTAATTTTTTTAAAACTCAAGTAAATAAATTGTGTGGATCTTTGATCCATTTAAATCGAGGGATATTCACAATGGTGATTTCTCTTTACAACATATCAAAGTCTCCAATATTATTAAGGAGCTATAATAAAATATTCCATTAATGGGAATGCACCATTACACACTTATATTTTAATTTCATGCCTTCCCTACCCTCACTTCTTATTCAAATCATTTGATTTTAAATCAAATGAGTTTCGAATTTATATCTTTCGATCATGCCACTTCTAATTTTCTTGGACCAAGTGCATTTTTGTGAGTCCGGGAAAATTATCCGCGTGTCCAACTTCTTCCCTAACCTCTTTCTTTTTCTTTCTCTTTATTGTTTTCTGCTAAAGAAATAAGATGGAGAGAGGAGAGCCAGCCCAACTGGGCCTCTCTGACCGAACCCAGCCAGCTCCTCTAATTTTCCCATAGCCGCCATAGGCCCATCCAGTGGCCTCTAAGCTCCAGCATGCGCCCCACCTTCCGTAACCCAGGCCATCGAGCCAGCCGAGAACCCATCGAGAGCTTATTGCCTCTCTCCCACGTTCTCCACCTCGCGCCGCCAGCCTCTTACCACTGCGATCGCGCATCCCCTCCTCTTCCTTTCCTCACGACCGACGAGCTCCATCTCCTCCACCATCGATCGTCTACTCTCCCACAGGAAACGGAAGGGAGTGAGCCCTGACACCACCCGGCGCCCATAGCTCGCCATGCCACTGCATCCTCACCTCCGGACGACGTCGCCGCTCCGTGCAGCCCGGCACCCCAAGCACACCTCGAGCCTCCTTTGCCCTCACCGCAGGATCCAGCCTCGCCCGCATCTCAACCTCCTCACTCGTCGTCTCCGCCTTCAAGATGCATTCGCGTCCCACCGGACCATCCTCTCCTCCGTCCGCCTCTCGCCTCTGCTAACGAGCGCCGCCGTTCCGCAGGCCCGCGCGACCTCGCTTCCACCTCAGCAGCTTCCTGCACCATGCCTCCACACAGCTCGGCCGTCCTACCGATCCAACCAGAGCCCCTGCGTCCGCCTAAATGCATCTCCTCCTGTTCATCGGCTGCCTTTCTGTTCGCGGGCATTCTCTTTGCCACACAATCTCCGCTGAGACGACTGCAAGTCAACTACGCAGCAAGTTGAATACACCGTGAGATGTGCCTGGTGTCAACTCGGATTCGTCAAGACTCCAAGAGCCCTTTTCGGTGAGACCAAGCGCCGAAGTTCCACGGATCTGCAAAGTACCTCTACGCACGGATACGCCAAGACCATCTCGGAAAAGCCAAGTACAGGACTCGAGGACCCGCCAAGTTCATCTACGTGCGTGTACACTACAGATCCGGGTGCGTCTAGTACTCTCCAACAAACGTGATACCGTTCGCAAGAACGGGACGAGAGTCGCGAAGACCTCGTACCAACGACCCTGTATGATAGCACGCACTACGGACACGTCCCGAGAACGTCTACTTCCTCTACTTTGCACCGAACGAGAACCGTCCCTTTTGCACGCTTCGAAGGTATAACCCCGAGACGACCGCCGAGAACGCTTGCATGTGATGTATGAGATGCTCGTGCTTGCTCGTGCTCGAATTGTCGATGCACGCCGCCCCTCTTTTGCCTTGCCACCCACATGTGGGAACTCGGTATCCGAGATCACCCCACCATCCCTGCTTGTCACGTTCCGCACACTTCTCCTTTGCATCGGTATCTCAATCGAGTTACGGAACCGGAACGTCCGTGGTACCGTTTCCGTTATCGTCGCCGTGGCATCCTTTCTTTCCGCCACGATGACATATGCTTCCATATAATGCTCTTGTCAACTATAATAATTGCATAAAACTTGCATGTCATCCGCATCATGATAACAACTTCAAGATGTTAATTGTTGTTTGCATTAATTTACTAATGCATATGGGGATTTACCGGATTTGTTGTTTGCTATATCCGGCCCCATTTAAATTGGTTAGATAGATAATCCCTTTATGTTTCACCTCTTGACATGCTTAACAACATTTAATATTGTTGAGTACTAAACGAGTCGAACTAAATAATGGATGTGGTGTTTGTCAATATGCATGCATATTGAGCTCCACTTAATTTGTAGGATTTTGTGCACTTTGCCATGCCATGCTTTAAACCGGACATGCATCATGCATTGTGCATCATATTATGTGGTGGTTGTTTACCATGATTGTTTGCTTCGTTTGTGCTTTCGCCATGCCATGCTTCTTTAAACCAGACATGCATCATGCCATGTCTATGTGGTGGTTGTTTACTATGTTGTTTGCTTCTTTCCGGTGTTGCTTCTTCGGGTTGGTTCTGATAACGTCGTGTTTGTGAGGACCCGTTCGACTACGTCCGTTTGTCTTCTTCATGGACTCGTTCTTCTTCCTTGCGGGATCTCAGGCAAGATGATCATACCCTCGAAATCACCACTATCTTTGCTATGCTAGTTTTGCTCGCTCTTTTGCTATGCCTATGCTGCGATACCTACCACTTGCTTATCATGCCTCCTACTTTGTTCAACCAAGCCTCTAACCCACCTTGTCCTAGCAAACCGTTGTTTGGCTATGTTACCGCTTTGCTCAGCCCCTCTTATAGCGTTGTTAGTTGCAGGTGAAGATTGAAGTATGTTCCTTGTTGGAACATGGAGATGTTGTTCCTTGTTGGAACATGTTTACTTGTTGGGATATCACAATATATCTTATTTAATTAATGCATCTATATACTTGGTAAAGGGTGGAAGGCTCGGCCTTATGCCTGGTGTTTTGTTCCACTCTTGCCGCCCTAGTTTCCGTCATATCGGTGTTATGTTCCCGGATTTTGCGTTCCTTACGTGATTGGGTAATAATGGGAACCCATTGACAGTTCACCTTAAGTAAAGCTCTTCCAGCAATGCCCAACATTGGTTTTACCATTCGCCACCTAGCCTTTTCTTTTCTCTTGGGAGTCGCGCTCCTGAGGGTCATCATTATTTTACCCCCCCGGGCCAGTGCTCCTCTGAGTGTTGGTCCAAACTAGAGTCCTGTGCAGCGCCCCCTCGGGGAAACTCGAGGTTTGGTTTTAGTTGTATGGAGCGCTCATCTGAGTGTGCCCTGAGAAAGAGATATGTGCAGCTCCTATCGGGATTTGTCAGCACATTCGGGCGGTGTTGCTGGTTTAGTTTTACCCTGTCGAAATGTCTTGTTGTACCGGGATACCGAGTCTGATCGGAATGTCTCGGGAGGAGGTCTATTCCTTCGTTGACCGTGAGAGCTTGTGATGGGCTAAGTTGGGACACCCCTGCAGGGATTTGAACTTTCGAAAGATGTGCCCGCGGTTATGGGCAGATGGGAATTTGTTAATGTCCGGTTGTAGAAAACCTGAAGTTGACCTTAATTAAGATGCATCAACCGCGTGTGTAACCGTGATGGTCTCTTTCCGGCGGAGTCCGGGAAGTGAACACGGTGTTGGAGTAATGCTTGACGTAGGTTGTCTAGGATCACTTCTTGATCATACTTTTATCGACCATGCTTTGCCTTCTCGTCTCGCTCTCATTTGCGTATGTTAGCCACCATATATGCTAGTCGCTTGCTGCAGCTCCTCCTCATACCTTTACCTTACCCATAAGCTTAAATAGTCTTGATCGCGAGGGTGCGAGATTGCTGAGTCCCCATGGCTCACAGATACTTCCAAAACCAGCTTGCAGGTGCCGATGAGTCCGTGCAGGTGACGCAACCAAGCTCAGGAGGAGCTCGATGAAGATCTTGTCCTTTGTGTCGTTTCGTTCTAGTTGATCAGTAGTGGAGCCCAGTTGGGGTCGATCGGGGACCATGTCGCATTTGGGGTTCTTCTTTTATTTTGGTTCCGTAGTCGGACCTTGATTGTATCTGGATGATGTAATGCTTTATTCATGTATTTGTGTGAAGTGGCGATTGTAAGCCAACTATGTATCTCTTTTCCCCTATTGTATTACATGGGTTGTGTGAAGATTACCTCACTTGCGGCATTGCTTTCAATGCGGTTATGCCTCTAAGTCGTGTTTCGACACGTGGGAGATATAGCCGCATCGAGGGCGTTACAAGTTGGTAATCAGAGCCTTCCCCGACTTTTGGAGCCCCCATTGCTTGATCGTTTTTAGCAGCCGTTGTTGAGTCTAGAAAAATGTTTTTGAGTCATTTAGGAATTATATATCGGAGAGTTTAGGAATTCTTTTTACTTCCCAGTCTCCTCATCGCTCTGGTAAGGCATCCTGACGTAGAGTTTTGACTCTTCTCTTCTCAAATTTCACAAAAAAAAATTTAGGATCACGTGGGTATCTTGGAATCGTTCCGATGGTTTTATGATGAGAACATTGTCTTGGTGCCTCCTGTCAGGGGTTTTGTGGAAGTGTCCCGGGGAGTTGAGCTCTGAGGTGTTGTCATCATAATTTTATCGTTGCAGTTCTGGAATACCTGAGTTTAGTACGCCGACATCGAAAATCTCTTTTATGCAGTTTGTTGGTGAGATAACCTCGACGCCACCCAGTACTGGGGCGGGAGTTCGGGAGTATCGCCATAACTTGTATAACAGATGCTTTTCGAAGGTTGAGGTAGACAATTTCCGAAGGTTTCTTGGTTATGTGTTGAAGGATGGATACAGCTGGATGTAGGATTTGCTAGTTTGGGTGAGATATTATGCTTCCCCTGTTTCCCCAACACCTGATTGCATAACCGGAAAATTTCGGGAGTTTCATAGGTGGGAATTCAAGTAGCTCTTAGGATTTCTTTCCGACAGATGTATGATATGAAATTGGGGTTCGACGTCTAGTGGTCCGCCTATTCACGGTCGATTTTACAGTGGTCTCGTTGTGTCTTAAAGAGTCCTTGGCTATGCCGACTCGGGGACGCTTCGTATGTCATGTGCACTGCCTTGTACATGATGGTGCTGTACGATCGAGCCCGTGTAGGCCCCACCACGAAAACTTCGGATGAAATTTCTATCATATGTTTGTTCTGGCTTATTCTGCAAGCCAATCCTTTGTTTTGTTTTGAGTTGTGGTATCCGAGTTGCTTCGAAGTCAAATGTTGATTCCATACCTTCTCTAATATTGTTCTCATATACCTATGTGAATACTAATCCTTCTCGATCATCGAGTTTGTCATTTCAATTTCTTTTCACCAGTGTGTCTCTCCTCAAGTGGATCCGATCATTTCAACATCTGCAAGATCAAGTATCAGCTCTCTCAACGGTGTTTGTTTCATCCTTCCCAAGTTGCCTTTGTTTTCCCGCCCTCCCTCCCTTGTTTTTCTTCAACGACTCAGATTTCTTAATCAAGTATCCATTTTACTGATGTGAAGTCTCTCCATTCTTTTCAGTCAATATCCTTATCCGGTGATTCTCAAGAAGATTCTAACGGAGCTTCAAGTTCGTCACTCTTCACTCGTTCTCTTCTCCGGTGGATTCAAATCAAGCTTTTGGTGTTTGATCATATTCTTTTCCTTATTTCAAATGTCTTCTCTTGCCGGTGCACCTCTCAATCATTAACTTTTCGTTATTCATTTGTTCCGGAGTGCTAAAGATATCTTGAAGATTCGTGTTTCCACTCTGCATTCATTCAAGATCTTTCGAGGTTGTTATCTCATTCAAGCCATTTAATTCAACCGGCGTAATCTCTCCTTCAAATCATTTCAACGGTGTTTCTTTTGAGTGGGCCCTAACCCACAGGTCTTTTCCCAGGATCTTACCTGACTCTTCTTATTCTCCTGGAGTTAGTCTCAAATTCATTTCACAGTTTGACGTAAGAATGAATTGACATTAGTCAAATGTTTTTCTCCAAGATCTCTCAAATTATTTCATCGTTGGTTCAACCTTTATAATTTTCATTCGGAGTGCCTCAACAATTCTTGGTGGTGTTTCTCATCATCATTCTCAGATTTTGAAGACCGAAGAAGATTTTCTCTTAATCTTGCTTCATTCTCTTCAAGATTCGTGATTCTAGCTTGTTGCCATCCTCTCGTAATTGTTTTGGTTGTGAGAATTCATTTCACCAATCCGGAGCAATTCAAGAGTCTTCTCAGTTTGATTATCCGGAGTCCATCAATTCAGGTTTATTCATTCTCAGCTTTCAGTTATCGTTCTCCTAATCTTACCGGTGCATCAAGCAATTATCCTCTAACCAGTTCTTGATCTCTTCATTCTCATGTAACCAAATCCTCTCAAGCATTTTTCGCTCATTTGCTAATCCTTCCCAGTGTTCTTCATGTTTTATTTGTTCTTTTTCAATTCTTATGGTGGTTCGTTCAAGATTTCTTCTTCTTTCGTTATCTTATCAATTTATTCGTTGTTCCAATCCTACCAGTGGTTCATTGAAGACTTTCTCAAGTTGACGCTATATCTATCTTATCTTTTTCAAAGAGAATAAGTAGTGTGCCAAATCCATTGTTTATCATCAATTTAATTGGTGAAGGATACGCACAACATAATTCTTACTCTTGTTTCACTCAAGTGATTAATTCCTTATTCCAGAGCCTCATCAAAATTCTTGGTTTCAATTGTTTCATCTTTTATTTTCCGGAGTTCCAAGCTCTCTCAATTTATTTCATCACGAAGATCCATCTAATCATTGCAAGGCTTCAACCTTACTCTTCTCATCTTTCTTTTCGTTTGATCATTCTTTTGTTACCGGAGTTCTTCATGGAGGTTCTACATGATGGTTCATCAAGGATTTAATCCCTTCTCGAAGTGCTCATCAAGATTCTTTTTTTAAAGAGCTCAAGCATTCTTCATCTTGCATTCCGAAGTGCAATTTCTTTCTACCATATCTTTGGAGGTGGTTTTACATCATTCTTGATAATTTGAGTTCATGATTCACATGTTATTAAGAATGAGGTATTTTAAATCCATCAATCTCTTCTTCGAAATTATCTTGGGTTATACTTCACCAAAAGCCTTCCCTAAGGATTGTTGTTTTATGGTGCTTATAATTGACCCAAGTTCTTCATCTACCCCCAACGGTGAAATAAGCTTCTCATCTCCTTGTTGTTATCAATCTAATATATCGTTTCCGTTAGTGGCACAATTTGACCTCATAGTTTGAGATGTTCTCCATAAGCCCACTACAACCTTGTTC
>NW_024113616.1:0-20663 GCF_003073215.2 Triticum urartu
ACGCACAGCAGCAGGTCAGACCCCCCCCCCTCTCTCTCTCTCTGGCACGATGAGTTATAGGATCAATGCCTAAGTTTTGTTGAGCACACAGATTTCTTTTCTATAAGCATTGGTATTATGTGCTTCCCATAGTTGGTATAAGATGATTTAAGCTTAACAAACAAAATGCACACCGAAACACCCCCAATTCCAGCTCCTTGAATTCTTAGAACTATGGATACCCAGCTCCACTAATTCATGGGCCTGTTTGCGAGAGCACCAGCTCTAAATAAACTGTTAACATCAGTTGGATGTTCAAGCAATTGGCATGCCATGGCATAGAGGTACAGAAATCTTACACAGGGTCAGCACCAGCTTCCAGTAACAGTTTCAAGCATGCAGTTAAACCTTTCATCTCAGGAGCAACAACCAAAGGGGCTACAAGACCACCATTGACATCTGCACCAGCCTGCCAAAAAATACTATATATTACAAATCGGTTTGTAGAGGAACTCTCTATGGGCTGTTAGGTTCATTGCCGATTAGACATGGTGTTTTCTTGTGTTAAACCATAGTGTAGAGCGGCCACAAAAATGTCTCAAAGGTAGCTCAAACAAAAATATAGCATTGAGCAAAAATTTGCTTAAGTAATTCTAACTTTCCAAGGCCTAACACAACAAAAATGAATACTGCAGGCACGATACCTCCACCAGGAGCTTGACACATTTCAGTGAGGGAGCAGTTATAGCAACGAGAAGAGGGGTGTCAACACCACCGGGTAGTTTCTTGTTACACTGGCAAAAACAGATTACACACGATTTACTATACTGAAGTAAGATGTAGGAAAGAGCAAACAAATAGAAGGAAGAATGCATTTGTTGTCCTGTGGCCTTCTGTAAAAGAGAAAGGGAAAAAATCAATAGCATTGCAAAAGCAAACATGTATCAACTGAAAGGAGGAGAAGTAGTTTATTTCATAGAGTAAACATTAGCACTATTTGACAGTAAAAGGTTTTAGCTAATTTGAATTAACTGAAAGCAGCAGTACATCATTTTTATTGACAGTAAAATGTTCAAAGAAACAGATATGTAAAACCCCCATAGTTATGTCTTTCGTACAATATGCCATGAAAAGGTGTGCCATTTTCATAGAAGAGCAAACCGGCCTGCCTTTCGGCCTTTTGGTTGCAAGTGCATTTCACTCAAATCACTCAGTAAGTGATGGCATTCCTTGTGAAATGTTCAAATTAGCTAAAACCTGTGCATATGTAAAAGGTTCAGTAAGTGATGACAGTAAAATGTTCAAAGAAACAGCTGAAACTCCTCTACCGATGGTTGCACTTGTCTGCAGGATATGTAAAACATTTTTATTGACAGTAAAATGTTCATTTAGTTTCAGTAAACAAATATTGCCAAGCATGACATGGCCTTTGTGATCTCCTACTCCTGAATTTTCATGTCACTTGTGCTATTAGTAGTTTTTTGACAGTAAAAGGAATTTTCATGTCACTTGTGCTATCAGTACACTACAAGTGAATTTTCATGTCACTTGTGCTATTTATGTGGTCTGAAACTTGTCAAGTGATGCTGCTGCTGCTATCTGCGAGTTGCTGCTGCTAGTTGTGATTTTGTCAAGTGATGCTGCTGCTACTTGTGATCTTCTAAAATAACCCCTTTCTCCTGAAACGTTGATTAATTTCCGTTTCGGTTGAGAAATGGGGCACTCCAAGGTCAAGAAAATTAGCAAAGGTCATGCCCAATTTTCTTGACCTAGAAGGTGCCCGATTCTCAACCGAAATAAAAATTAATTTGCTTTAGTGGTTGGATTAGTTTAGTATTTTTTCACACACTCAGACACCCTTGCTTGCCATGTGTGTGAGAAAGATAGTGAGAGGAGACAAGAAGAAGGGGGTTAGGAAGATGTTGCCTGCTCATCAAAGCTAACCATCTCCCCCTTTTCACCCCTTTTCCTTTGTCTTTTGTGGGTTGCAAGGAAGCTACTGTCTTAGCTAGCTTAGCTTGTGCAGAAATCCCAGTGTTACAACCTTGTATCTTTGCAGCAACCAACTTTCTAGACACACCCCTGCATCATGCAACAGTGCCTTCAAGATCCAAGGCAATATCACAAACATCATAGGCAATTTGACCAAACTCACAACCTTGTATCTTTGCAGCAACCAACTTTCTAGACACACCCCTCAAGAACTAGGTTACCCTGAGAACGTGGACTTGGACCTTAGCGACAACACACTAACAGGTTCTATCCCAAAACACCTAGGCAATATCACAAACATCTCTGAATTGTTCCTTGATAATAACCAACTTTTTGGCGACATTCCTCGAGAATTAGGTTATTTGGTCAACTTAGAGATCTTGTTCCTTGACAATAACCAACTTTTTGACCAAACTTTGTTCCTATTTATAGAGAAACATGGCCAACAACGATGAGGCCGGGGGTTCGGGCGGCAAGAAATTCTGGGAGCTATCCCGGGAGATGGAGGAACAACCTCACTTGTATGAGGACGCCGCCTTCCCCACCGATCCTGAGACCACTGATGGTACCGCCGAGGATGACCCCACTGATGCCACCACTGATGGTGCTGCCGAGGATGACCCCACTGATGCCACCACTGATGGTGCTGCCGAGGATGCCACCACTGATGATGGCGGCGCACGCACAGATGGCAGCCAACCGAAGAGGCAACGGAAGGACCGGCGCCCGACCGTGCTCCGCACCCTCAAGGAGGAAGTTACTGAAGTGGACTCCAACGGGAATCGAACGGCGCCCGAATGAATAGTCAAGGGGTACTCGCTTCAGCTCGGGTGCATTCTCCGGAGCACCGTCTCGATCAACACCGAGAACCTCAGGCATCCTGACCGAGGGAATTTGCGCAACCTCCTCTTCACGAAGCTGCACGAACGATACAAGTTCCCCGCTGAATTTGAAAACACAAGCCTCAAAGGGAATAAAGTGAACAATGCTGCCCTCACGAAGATGAGCATGGCCCTGTCTACTTGGAAAAGCAATGTGAAGAGAATGATCGAGAAAGGTGAGAGTTATGAGAAGATCAAGGAGAAAAATCCTTCGATCACCGAAGATGACTACAACGACTTCAAGATCAATTGCTCGAGCACCGCAAGCTCCGAATCAATTAAGTGGGGGAAAGAAATGCGGGAGCTGAACTTAGGGGAACACACACTCGGTCCCGGTGGTTACAGAGTGCCGGAGCCTATATGGGACAAGGAGGAGGCGGACCGTGCCGAGCAAGGCCTACCGCCCCTCTTCGATAAATACGGTGACAAGCAGACCAGGAACTTTGTCAGGGCCCGGTACAAGAAGGACCCGAAAACAAAGGAGCTTACCACGGATCCGAAGACCAGGGCGCTTGAGCTTGTTCTGGTAAGGAATACACCCCCGCGTAATTAGCTCCATATGGTTGCATTCTAATTAATGAAGCCAAATTTCTAAATGGTTCACATTCCTTCCGCAGGCGACTGAAAGCAGTAGCGCGGGTTTGACTAAGAGCAACCCTTGGGACACCACTCTAAATAGGGCATTGAATGTAATGAAGAACAAGGATAAGCTCAGTAAGCCGACGTCAGCTGGTCGTGTGGCCGGCAAAGGCTTGTCGACAAAATGGTCGTCATACTATAACACTGGTGGGCGAAAGGAGAAAAAGACCGGCTCGGAAAGCCAGGCGCGCGAGGTTCAAGAACTCAGGGCACAGGTGGCGCGGATTCCGGAGATTGTCCAAGAGCAAGTGCAACAACAACTCGGAGCGACGATCACCGCCATTGTGCCTACCTTGATCCAGGGGATTAGTGCGTGGAATGCGGGCGGCCAACAGGGGCCGCCCCCGATTCCTAGCTTCACGGCCAGCAACTCGCAGAACGCGATGGCGGGGCCATTGGTGTCTCCGGCGGAGGCGGCATTGGTGTCTCCGACGCCGGCACGGGAGCTTAATGCACCCGGGTGTACGTCGGCCGGCACCTCTGCAGCAAGCGGCCCCTCCGTCAACTGCACGCCCGCCGTTGGCGGTGCCTCGACATTAGCCGAGCTCGACGCCATCATCACGGTAACTAATTAAGCCTCTCTCGCCCAGGACTTCATCTCCTTGCCTTTGACTGGGCATCCCTGACGCCCTACATGTTTTCGCAGGGCGCCGCCGACGTTCCGTGCACTCTCCTGCACTTCGTGAACAACGAGTTGGTCGATGTCGCCAAGGGCAAAATCGTTCAACCGGGCAACCCCTTGTTCCACGGTACCCAGATGCCACCCAACTTGTTTAGGGTTCAACTGGTTCGGGTGCTGCCAGGCTGCGATGAGCTGTTACCTCCGATTCGACCCGTCGGGGCCGACGATGATGACGTGATGACCCTCAGCGCCTGCCTGAGCTGGCCCCTGCTTTGGCCGAAGAGCCAGATTCGTTTGGGGGCGGGGGACACCACCCCAAAGACAACACCGCCAGTCGTGCCGGCGCCAAGTCGGCCCCATGGCAAGACCGCCGCAACGGTGCCGGACAACCCTATGCCACTGGATCCAAACATGCATATGGCACAGGATCAGAACGACGACGACGATGATACATTTGCCAACGTCGATCAGTACTTTGCCGATCATGGGTACGGTGGCGACTTCATGGGGCCTCCTTCTCAAGAACCCAACCCAACAAAAGACGTGCGCGATCTAGCTGGTACCGCGGAGAAGCCAAGTTGCAACAGGCATCGTCTACAGTTCAGCTCTCAGGAGACGCCTCCAGCTGCCGACTTCACCGAGCCTTAGATAAGCGAGGTGCGAAATATGATCAGCCCTAACACACTCAAGAAGGCGGTTTGTGAGCAGAACTCGGTCCCATTACAGGAGAAGAAGAAGGCATGCAAAAGAAAGACTAACAAGGGTGCGGGCCAGCAGGCACCGAGTACGATCCGTGCTCAGGACGGGCCACCTTCACCTGAAGAATTCTTTCGCATCCAGTCGGAGTTTGCGGAAATCATCCATCAAGATGTCCTTCGTACCGCGGGGCAGTTCTACCTCAGAAATCAACCGTCCAACAGTGACATCGACACAATCCTACAAATGCAGGCTGACAACGCCCGTTCTTTCATGACTCCCACGATAGACGGCGGCTTCATCCACGCTCCGGTCCCTTGAGTCTCATGTTGTAATTAAACTTTAATGAACTTGTAGTATGTCTCTTTGGTTTCGAGAGTCGTTCAACTTAAGATGTAATCGATGCTATTAATGTCTTGCTTTTCTCTTCCGATCGTTCTGTTGCATACTTATATATTGCTTATGTATTGTCTGTGAATTGGTACTAACGTTTCGTTTGACTACTGCATAGCGATGCCGTGGTATGTCGTGTACAAGGGTAAGGTTCCCGGAGTCTACGACGACTGGGAGGAGTGTTGGAGACAGGTTCACCGATTCAGCGGTAACAGTTACAAAGGGTACGCCACTAGGGCCGAGGCCAAATATAGATACGCCCGCTATCTAGCCGGAGAGGTGAGGGAGCGTTGGAGGAACCGGATGAAGACGAGTTTCATCGTGATGATGCTCATCGTGATGACCGCAGCTCTCTTCTATGTGATGGTAGTTTAGATGATCGATATCGACTTGTAATGTGAAGACAAACTCGCGGTCTCGAGACTTGTAATATAATGTTCTATCTTTGTTCGGTCTTTTCAATTCGGAGACTAATATGATGACTTGTATTCGGAGACTACAATGATGAATTGTATTCAGAGACTAATCTTCTATTGTATTCGATGAATCTGTTGTTGATGTGTGCTGTCTATATTTTGTCCAATTATACATTTTGTAACCTGTGCAAAAAACAGAAAATTAAAAAAAACATAATATTCATACTAATGGCGCATCACATCATAGTGCGCCATTAGTATGCCAAAGGATACTAATGGCGCATCATTAAAGAGTGCGCCATTAGTATGCCGAAGTTACTAATGGCGCATCCTGCTGTCGTGCGCCATTAGTATGCCAAAGCACCTGGGTATACATGGCCCCCTGGGAGGCATACTAATGGCGCACTGTTGTATATACTAATGGCGCATCTGGGGTGCGCCATTAGTATACCAGATACTAATGGCGCACCTGTGGTGCGCCATTAGTAAAGTATACTAATGGCGTGCTACTAATGGCGCACCACTAATGCGCCATTAATGGCCAAATTAGGTGCGCCATTAGTAGGCCTTTTCCTAGTAGTGCTAACTCCCACTTGATTCAAGTTATTGTAGTACCCAGACAATCTGAGCACATGCTCACTAGTTGAGCGATTCTCCTCTATCTTTTAGCTATAGAACTTGTTGGAGACTTCATATCTCTCAACTCGGGTATTTGCTTGAAATATTAACTTCAACTCCTGGAACATCTCATATGGTCCATGACGTTCAAAACGTCTTTGAAGTCCCGATTCTAAGCCATTTAAGTATGGTGCACTAAACTATCAAGTAGTCATCATATTGAGCTAGCCAAACGTTCATAATGTCTGCATCTGCTCCTGCAATAGGTCTGTCACCTAGCGGTGCATCAAGGACATAATTCTTCTGTGCAGCAATGAGGATAAACCTCAAATCACGGATCCAATCCGCATCATTGCTACTAACATCTTTCAACACAATTTTCTCTAGGAACATATCAAAATAAACACAGGGAAGCAACAACGCGAGCTATTGATCTATAACATAATTCGCAAAATACTACCAGGACTAAGTTCATGATAAATTTAAGTTCAATTTAATCATATTTCTTAAGAACTCCCACTTAGATAGACATCCCTCTAATCCTCTAAGTGATTACGTGATCCAAATCAACTAAACCATGTCCGATCATCACGTGAGATGGAGTAGTTTCATTGGTGAACATCGCTATGTTGATCATATCTACTATATGATTCACGCTCGACCTTTAGGTCTCCGTGTTCCGAGGCCATATCTGTATATGCTTGGCTCGTCAAGTATAACCTGAGTATTCCGCGTGTGCAACTGTTTTGCACCCGTTGTATTTGAACGTAGAGCCTATCACACCCGATCATCACGTGGTGTCTCAGCACGAAGAACTTTCGCAACGGTGCATACTCAGGGAGAACACTTCTTGATAATTAGTGAGAGATCATCTTATAATGCTACCGTCAATCAAAGCAAGATAAGATGCATAAAAGATAAACATCACATGCAATCAATATAAGTGATATGGTATGGCCATCATCATCTTGTGCTTGTGATCTCCATCTCCGAAGCACCGTCGTGATCACCATCGTCACCGACACGACACCTTGATCTCCATCGTAGCATCGTTGTCGTCTCGCCAATCTTATGATTCCACGACTATCGCTACCGCTTAGTGATAAAGTAAAGCATTACAGCGCGATTGCATTGCATACAATAAAGCGACGACCATATGGCTCCTGCCAGTTGCCGATAACTCGATTACAAAACATGATCATCTCATACAATAAAATTTAGCATCATGTCTTGACCATATCACATCACAACATGCCCTGCAAAAACAAGTTAGACGTCCTCTACTTTGTTGTTGCAAGTTTTACGTGGCTGCTACGGGCTTAAGCAAGAACCAATCTTACCTACGCATCAAAACCACAACGATAGTTTGTCAAGTTGGTGCTGTTTTAACCTTCACAAGGACCAGGCGTAGCCACACTCGGTTCAACTAAAGTTGGAGAAACTGTCACCCGCTAGCCACCTTTGTGCAAAGCACGTCGGGAGAACCGGTCTAGCGTAAGCGTACACGTAATGTCGGTCCGGGCTGCTTCGTCCAACAATACCACCGAACCAAAGTATGACATGCTCGTAAGCAGTATGAATTATATCGCCCACAACTCACTTGTGTTCTACTCGTGCATATAACATCAACACATAAAACCTAGGCTTGGATGCCACTGTTGGGTTTCGTAGTAATTTCAAAAAAATTCCTACGCACACGCAAGATCATGGTGATGCATAGCAACGAGAGGGGGAGAGTGTGATCTACGTACCCTTGTAGATCGACAACGGAAGCGTTAACTTGGTTGATGTAGTCGTACGTCTCCACGGCTCGACCGATCAAGCACCGAAACTACGGCACCTCCGAGTTCTAGCACACGTTCAGCTCGATGATGATCCCCGGACTCCGATCCAGCAAAGTGTCAGGGAAGAGATCCGTCAGCACGACCGCGTGGTGACGATCTTGATGTACTACCGTCGCAGGGCTTCGTCTAAGCACTGCTACAATATTATCGAGGACTATGGTGGAAGGGGGCACCGCACACGGCTAAGAATATGATCACGTGGATCAACTTGTGTCTCTAGGGGTGCCCCGTGCCTCCGTATATAAAGGCTCAAAGGGGGGGCTGGCCGGCCAAGAGGTGGCGCGCCAGGAGGAGTCCTACTCCTTCCGGGAGTAGGACTCCCCCCTTTCCAAGTTGGAATAGGATTCGCGGAGGGGGGAAAAGAGGTGAGAGAGGAGGAAGGGGGGCCGGCCCCCTCTCCTTGTCCTATTCGGACCAAGGGGGGGAGGGGCGCGCGGCCCATCTCTGGCCACCTCTCCTCTCTTCCACTAAGGCCCACTAAAGCCCATATACTTCCCGGGGGGTTCCGGTAACCTCCCGGTACTCCGGTAAAATCCCGATTTCACCCGGAACACTTCCGATATCCAAACATAGGCTTCCAATATATCAATCTTTATGTCTCGAACATTTCGAGACTCCTCGTCATGTCCGTGATCACATCCGGGACTCCGAACAACCTTCGGTACATCAAAATGCATAAAGTCATAATATAACTGTCATCGTAACCTTAAGCGTGCGGACCCTACGGGTTCGAGAATAATGTAGACATGACCGAGACACGTCTCCGGTCAATAACCAATAGCGGAACCTGGATGCTCATATTGGCTCCTACATATTCTACGAAGATCTTTTATCGGTCAGACCGCATAACAACATACGTTGTTCCCTTTGTCATTGGTATGTTACTTGCCCGAGATTCGATCATCGGTATCCCATACCTAGTTCAATCTCGTTACCGGCAAGTCTCTTTACTCGTTCCGTAATACATCATCCCGCAACTAACTCATTAGTTGCAATGCTTGCAAGGCTTAAGTGATGTGCATTACCAAGAGGGCCCAGAGATACCTCTCCGACAATCGGAGTGACAAATCCTAATCTCGAAATACGCCAATCCAACATGTACCTTTGGAGACACCTGTAGAGCTCCTTTATAATCACCCATTTACGTTGTGACGTTTGGTAGCACACAAAGTGTTCCTCCGGCAAACGGGAGTTGCATAATCTCATAGTCATAGGAACATGTATAAGTCATGAAGAAAGCAATAGCAACATACTAAACGATCGGGTGCTAAGCTAATGGAATGGGTCATGTCAATCAGATCATTCAACTAATGATGTGATCCCATTAATTAAATGACAACTCTTTGTCCATGGTTAGGAAACATAACCATCTTTGATTAACGAGCTAGTCAAGTAGAGGCATACTAGTGACACTCTGTTTGTCTATGTATTCACACATGTATTATGTTTCCGTTTAATACAATTCTAGCATGAATAATAAACTTTTATCATGATATAAGGAAATAAATAATAACTTTATTATTGCCTCTAGGGCATATTTCCTTCAGTCTCCCACTTGCACTAGAGTCAATAATCTAGATCACATCACCATGTGATTAACATCGATAGTTCACATCATCATGTGATTAACACCCATAGTTCACATCGCCATGCGACCAACACCCAAAGGGTTTACTAGATTCAGTAATCTAGTTCACATCGCTATGTGATTAACACCCAAAGAGTACTAAGGTGTGATCATGTTTTGCTTGTGAGAGAATTTTAGTCAACGGGTCTGCCACATTCAGATCCGTATGTATTTTGCAAATATCTATGTCAACAATGCTCTACACGGAGCTACTCTAGCTAATTGCTCCCACTTTCAATATGTATCCAGATTGAGACTTAGAATCATCTGGATCAGTGTCAAAACTTGCATCGATGTAACTCTTTACGACGAACCTTTTGTCACCTCCATAATCGAGAAACATATCCTTATTCCACTAAGGATAATTTTGACCGCTGTCTAGTGATCTACTACTAGATCACTATTGTACTCCCTTGCCAAAATCAGTGTAGGGTATACAATAGATCTGGTACACAGCATGGCATACTTTATAGAACCTATGGCTGAGGCATAGGGAATGACTTTCATTCTCTTTCTATCTTCTGCCGTGGTCGGGCTTTGAGTCTTACTCAATTTCATACCTTGTAACACAGGTAAGAACCCTTTCTATGACTGTTCCATTTTGAACTACTTCAAAATCTTGTCAAGGTATGTACTCATTGAAAAAAACTTATCAAGCGTCTTGATCTATCTCTATAGATCTTGATGCTCAATTGTAAGCAGCTTCACCGAGGTCTTTGTTTGAAAAACTCCTTTCAAACACTCCTTTATGCTTTGTAGAATAATTCTACATTATTTCCGATCAACAATATGTCATTCACATATACTTATCAGAAATGTTGTAGTGCTCCCACTCACTTTCTTGTAAATACAGGCTTCACCACAAGTCTGTATAAATCTATATGCTTTGATCATACTATCAAAGCGTTTATTCCAACTCCGAGATGCTTGTACCAGTCCATAGATGGATCGCTGGAGCTTGCTTATTTTGTTAGCACCTTTAGGATTGACAAAACCTTCTGGTTGCATCATATACAACTCTTTCTTTAAGAAATCCATTAAGGATTGCAGTTTTGTTATCCATTTGCCAGATTTCATTAAATGCGGCAATTGCTAACATGATTTGGACAGACTTTTAAGCATCGATACGAGTGAGAAAATCTCATCGTAGTCAACACCTTGAACTTTGTCGAAAACCTTTTGCGACAATTCTAGCTTTGTAGATAGTAACACTACTATCAGCGTCCGTCTTCCTCTTGAAGATCCATTTATTTTCTATGGCTTGCCGATCATCGGGCAAGTCAACCAAAGTCCATACTTTGTGCTCATACATGGATCCCATCTCAGATTTCATGGCCTCAAGCCATTTTGCGGAATCTGGGCTCACCGTCGCTTCTTCATAGTTCGCAAGTTCGTCATGGTCTAGTAACATGACTACCAGAACAGGATTACCGTACCACTCTGGTGCGGATCTCACTCTGGTTTACCTACGAGATTCGGTAGTAACTTGATCTGAAGTTACATGATTATCATCATTATCTTCCTCACTAATTGGTGTAGTAGTCACACGAACAGATTTCTGTGATGAACTACTTTCCAATAAGGGAGATGGTACAATTACCTTATCAAGTTTTCTACTTTCCTCCCACTCACTTCTTTCGAGAGAAACTCCTTCTCTGGAAAGGATCCATTCTGAGCAACGAATGTCTTGCCTTCGGATCTGTGATAGAAGGTGTACCCAATAGTCTCCTTTGGGTATCCTATGAAGACATATTTCTCTGATTTGGGTTTGAGCTTATCAGGATGAAACTTTTTCATATAAGCATCACAATCCCAAACTTTAAGAAACGACAACTTCGGTTTCTTGCCAAACCACAGTTCAGATTGTGTCGTCTCAACGGACTTAGATGGTGCCCTTTTAAACGTGAATGCAGTTGTCTTTAATGCATAACCCCAAAACGATAGTGGTAGATCGGTAAGAGACATCATAGGTCGCACCATATCTAATAAAGTACGGTTATGACGTTCGGACACACCATTATGCTGTGGTGTTCTAGGTGGCGTGAGTAGTGAAACTATTTCACATTGTTTTAACTGAAGACCAAACTCATAACTCAAATACTCTTCTCCACGATCAGATCGTAGAAACTTTATTTTCTTGTTACGATGATTTTCCACTTCACTCTGAAATTCTTTGAACTTTTCAAATGTTTCAGACTTATGTTTCATCAAGTAGATATACTCATATCTGCTCAAATCATCTGTGAAGATCAGAAAATAATGATACCTGTCGCGAGTCTCAATATTCATCGGACCACATACATCAGTATGTATGATTTCCAACAAATTTGTTGCTCTCTCCATTGTTCCGAAGAACGGAGTCTTAGTCATCGTGCCCATGAGGCATGGTTCGCAAGCATCAACTGGGTGTTGCATCATACAAATTAGAGCCTTAGCCTTTGCACCTGCTGTATTTTTCATAGGTTACATGTGCATTAGTTCTATTTGCTGCCGGTCATCAATTAGTTGCTAGTTCTTTATTTAGGCAACATTGCATGATTCCTGCACTGCCGTTTCCCGTGCACAAGTTAGTCACACGATGTGCATTCTTATTTAATTCTGCTAACTAAATTGCATGGTTGATTATTTTTACGTGCATTTCAGTCGTTATTCACGAGCATTAAGTGTTGAATTAGAATGGAACCAACGAGAAATTTTGGTTTAACAATGCTATATATTCTCACGACAATTATGATAATTAATTTTAGTACTACATGGTTACATACTGACCAACGTGGTATGTGATCATGATTATTTTTGGACCTTTTATCTAAGGCTACTATATATCTTGGGGTAATTGCAATAATTAATTTTTGTGATGCATGATTATATTCTGACCAAAGTTGATTATGATCATGATTATTAAAATTAATTTCCCAATAAAGATATTTCATTTGTTCCTTTTTTCGTTACTGCCCAACCGGTGTTGCGAATTAGGATTTAATTTATTTTTGGCATGTATTAATCAGACTAATGCAAATAACATGCAATAAGTTACAATTTGGTATGGATGTTATTTTCACAATTTTTTAATTCTAATATCCATGTTATTTTCCCTTTAATTCAGCCTTCAACCCATTAGCTATTTCTGGGCACAGCAGTGGAATTGAGCATCTCAATGAAACCAATTTTCCTTCCTGGAAGGAGCATATACTGAATGCCCTTGTGATCATGGACCTTGACTGCGCACTTAGAGAAAAAGCTCCTATTCCTCCGCCCTCTGATGATGAAAACCTTCTTGAGAAAAGCAAGGTTTATGAGGCTAATAAGGAGAAATGGGAGCGCTCCAACCGCATGTCTGTCAAGCTCATTGTCGGTGTCAAAACCGGCGGATCTCGGGTAGGGGGTTCCGAACTGTGCGTCAAGGTCGGATGGTAAAAGGAGACAAGGGACACGATGTTTTTACCCAGGTTCGGGCCCTCTCGATGGAGGTAATACCCTACTCCTGCTTGATTAATATTGATGATATGGGTAGTACAAGAGTTGATCTACCACGAGATCAAGGAGGCTAAACCCTAGAAGCTAGCCTATGGTATGATTGTTGTGTATGGAGTTGATTCTGTCCTACGGACTACAACCCTCCGGTTTATATAGACACCGAATAGGGTTAGGGTTACAATGAGTCGGTTACAATGGTAGGAGATCTTGAATATCCGCATCGCCAAGCTTGCCTTCTACGCCAAGGAAAGTCCCATCCGGACATGGGACGAAGTCTTCAATCTTGTATCTTCATAGTCCAGGAGTCCGGCTGAAGGTATAGTCCGGCTACCCGAACACCCCCTAATCCAGGACTCCCTCACTCATGAAAAGCACAATAACTCATGGGATCGGGGGAGCAATTCCTGACTCTATGTGCGCTAAAACTTACCTGGCATTAGTGGAGGAGCAATTCAAAAAATCCTCAAAAGTATATGCCAGCACGTTGATAATGGAAATACTCACCACTAAGTATGACGGTGTAAGCGGCATTAGGAAACATATCATAACTATGAACGATATGGCCATGAAATTAGAGGGCATAGGCATTGAGATTTCTGAGGGCATTTTGGTAGACTTCATTATGAATTCCCTTCCTGTGGAGTATGGTCCATTTAGGATCAATTATATCACACGAAAGGGGAAGTGGACCATGGGTGAGCTCATAGCTATGTGTGTTCAAGAAGAAGAACATCTCATGGGCTTGGTATGAAAGAGTTGCCTCAGAATATTGCTAATAAGGGTAATGACATAATTTTTTAAATTTATGAATCATTAGTTTACTTATCTTCCCATAAATAATGTTGAGTTGACTCAGGTGCCACTTGCACAATTCGAACTCATTTCAGGGATTCCATTTTGCGAGGACACTCCAAAAGGGTGGATCGAAGTCTTAGATTTTTCCAGCTGGACTAATGTTCAAGCATTGGATTTATCCGTAAGCGTTGAAGATCTGTTGATCCTCCATCTTAATAATATATTGTTATTTTCCTAAGATAAAGAGGGACCTTATTTTGTTTCTCTATTAGATGATGGATTTAAAACAAACATTGTGTTATTAAGAGTTGTCATGACAGTTCTGGTTGTGATGTCTCTTGTGAATCCTTGAATGTTTATTATGAGTCTTATATCTCATCAAAATGATGTCACTATCATTTAAGCCATGTTTTGAAGGGGAGATCATTAAGAGTTGCCCTGATGTTTCCGATTGCAATGTATGATCATTAAGAGTTGTCATGATGGTTTTGATTGCGATGTCTCTTGTGAATCCTTGAATGTGCATTACGAATGCTCATCGAAATGATCACACTGCCATTTAAGACATATTTCGAAGGGGAGAAATGAACACTCTCATTAAGTAAGAGACACCTTCATTTCATCTACTTGGCTTATCTGATTTGGGTCAAACTATTAGTTATATTGAGGGAAATAAGTAAAGAAAATTGATAAATGAGTTTTCCATAATACTCGGAATATGAAATTAATACGCATAGAAAAATGCGGTCCAATTCCTACCACTTATAAGTGTTGCCCAATATTCACCGGTGTTAAACACTTTAATTCTTTGTAGAATGTTTGCATCAGTGGGAGCTATATACAAAAGGACAATAAAAAATTAAAGTTGATGGGTTCATATAGGAATAAGAAGGGAAATTGCATGTATGCTAAGATGAGTGGGAGCTAGTATATCACGTTTGCACTTTATGGTATGATAGATATAAAATTAGTTTTCCTCTAATAAGCCTACTGTCTAAGGTGACAACAATGCAATTTCTAATTTTAGCTATGTTGTGATACAACCAGGCAAGCCTTGTGGCTTAACCATTTTGCCCGGACTTAGATTGGTACACTACATAACTAATATTTTTGTGCGATAAGAAATCCGCACATTAGTTCACGAGTAACAACAATTAAGTGAGTATCATGTTGTGAAATATACTGTTCAAGACCAAATATTAAATTCAGCATATATGTACTAAGTGCATGATAGCTGAACCCCTAACTAAAGGCTTACCATTAATTTTGCTAGCATAAGTATAAAAGGCCTCTAATTGTTGGGACAATTATATAAACGAGATCTCAAAATTTTGATCTGGACAATAAGAAAGTTTGTTTCGCTCAATAAGTGCACATGATGATTAATAAAGAAACAAACTACTAGGACCATAAGTAGGGAGTATGTCTGCATGCACATACAAACTCCCAACCATGAATAATTATCCGTGTCAAGATGGAGTATTATGCTATAGATAATGGGGTTCCAGTAATATCTATTCGATTACTGTGAATACATTACCTTGGTATGGTATTTTTGTCGAGATATGGACTAATGATGATTAACCATTCGATCAAGTGGGAGAATGTTGGAATTATTATGTGACCAAATGGTCAAAACGTTAATTACCATAAGTTAATATGGGCCCATTAATTAATTTCGGATTAATACCAATTAAATGGCAATTAACAATCGGGCCCGTGATTGGGGGGGGGGGGGGGGGGGGGGGGGGGGGGGGGGGGGGGGGGGGGGGGGGGGGGGGCGAATTTATGTTAATATGGTTAAGGTCCCACAGTCAAAGTCAGCGCATTATATAAGGGAGCAGATGCACCTAAAGATGAGTCAATCGCATTAGTCATCGTCTCCTCCCAGAATCACTCCTTTTCAATCAGGAGAGCGCGGCTCATTGACGTGAAGGCCTTGCCGTTTCTCCGGCGAAGTGCTGGAGACGCTGCTGCAATTCGTCATCAACTTCAGACTCTAGTTTCTCTACTGAGATGGCCTCTCCAAACGGAGGTATAATTATCTACTGGCCACTAATTTCCGCATCAGATCAAATTGTGTTCATGTATATTAGATAAGATTCATTAGCACTTATATAATCTCAGCAATTATTCTATCACTTGGTTATCTACAAACATACAACTTGAATTAGACATCACCGATGCATGCAAATCATTAATGGGAGAAAGCTATTTCGTGCTTTCAACAAATAAAGGTTAGCGGATGTGCCGCTAGAACAACTCTCGCAACTAGCATGAATAGTAGAAGAATGGAATGGTTATATGGCTCTATGTAAATCCACCCATGGAAACCGGACAACAAAGCAAATAATGGAG
The DNA here is from genome assembly GCF_003073215.2 of Triticum urartu. Classification (NCBI taxonomy): domain Eukaryota; kingdom Viridiplantae; phylum Streptophyta; class Magnoliopsida; order Poales; family Poaceae; genus Triticum; species Triticum urartu. The sequence goes on from NW_024113616.1 coordinate 16,338, forward strand.
ATCTAAGAATGACATGTACATCAAATAGGATTTCTAAATTAGCTGTGGAAGATAGTATGTTTTATGGTATGTTCTGTCGAACTACTCAATATGGCATTTCATACAATGCAATTAAGAAAAACTGAAAATTTCTTAAAACCTAAATTAAATCATGCTATTCTTTGTTGACTATTGTACTTAACAATTAAGCATTTTAAAAATGTAAAAATAAAACAGATCATGATTCAAACAACCAGGGTGCTAAGAACTTCTATTCGATGGCAAAGGGGGAAATCAATTTCTGGTAGAAACCATAGTATTTGTTTATGGAAAATAAAAGGAAACATCAACATCATGATCAAACACCAGATCACCGAATGATTAAACAAAAACCATTTTGTTCAGGGCCAAACGGTGACATACACCGTCAAATGACACTGTTGACGACATATATGCAAAAAATATTTCAAAAATGAGAACGGAAGAGGAAAACAAAACCAGTTAATTATACTGATATGAACTAAAACCCCCAAACAAGATTAGACTCCACAAATCTTAAACCTTAACGAGTAGCGCACTATAGCAACCCATTCTATATAGAATTGTATTCATCATACATGATTCTGGTAATAAGACCTTCATACATCCAAACCAAGGCTATCTAAAGATAAGATTTCCCAAGGCTCAAGCTGTTCTGAATGGAGTTCTTTTATCAAACCAGCTAGGTTGCCAAAATATCTTTGTTGAATCTGACTGTCTAGAAGTTATTAGTACGCTACAGGTTAAGGGGATTTTGGGCAATAGCAGCATTCAAGCTTCTTCTTTTGTTAAAGTTTTGTATTTCTTTAGCCCGAGAGAAGTCAATTTTGCTATAACAGTTGTATTTGGGTGGATGACAAGGCCACCAGTCGTAGGCATCAACCGAAACTATTGAACAGGAGTAACAAAGACGACTACCGAAGAACAATTAATGTGTGCAAAAAGGAAGATAATATCACAAGTGTTTATTAATCACTACCCCACGAATTCCACAATGCCATCAAGAGGAAAGTTGAAAAAAGGAAAAAAGATCAGTTTGATTTACTATATTTATCAATAACTATAGATATTCTATAACATTTGAGGCTACCAACTATGAATTTAGGCACTTGTATTTCTTCTAATACTGCAAAATTAACTACACAGTGGTCAACTAAGCTTTCCATCTATATTTCATAGCATTTACAAGAAAATAATGATAAGGCATTGCCAACGGCTCCAAATTGCAATAAGCTAATACTAGTTTTTAATCTTGGGCCACCATATTTTTTTTATTACCTTTAGTTAAAAAAAACATGGCTTGATGCTCACAATTTTTTGAATTGAACAAAATAAGCATGTAAGAGATCAGTTAGCTCCCTCTAGTGAATGCACACCAGTGGTGTTACGAATAGGTCTTCCTTCTGATCTCTAGTCAAAAGAACAAAAATAAATATCAAGTGGAGGATTACATAAAGTGGACTTACTAAGCGAAAGAAGCAAACCATTCAATCACTAATATAGATTTGTGTAACCAGCTTTCTTGACAAGGCCAATTACCATACAGACTGAATATGTGGACATACATGTACTGATTCTTCATTCTTGTACACACATATATGCATACAGTAATTAGTACTGTTCATGCACAACCAAACTATAAAAGGATACAAGATTTTCTTCATACATGAAATCCACTTAGCTGATATCATTTCAATTCTGATAGAGAGAGTAGATATGTTCCAAAAATAATGGGAATACAAGATTGCACCTGTCGTAAAAAAATGGAATGATCTAAAATTATGTGTGAGATTTCATAAGAAAGCATCATTCATGAAGTGCGATATTTCTCTTGCTTTTATTCTTCTGAAGGGATAGCTCAACATAAGTTGAAAAGAAGCGACTAATGCCATTGAGTATTTTAATCAAACACAATGTGCCCAACTATATATGCCATCAAGTCTAATAAAACTGAACATGGTAAAACATATCCATATTGGTACCGTCCCTAGCATAAGCTCCATGTAATTTAATGAGAAATGAAATTAGCATGAAAAAGGACCATATCCAGTTCAATTCTCTTCAATGGGATATGGAAGCACCCCTATGCATATCCCAAACGAACAATGCCCTATGGCGACACGGAAAATAGCATGCGCGACAGAATAATTTACTACAAATATTAGAATACAAGTCGTCATGGCATCAAATAGAAGAATTTGTTTTGTAACTATGTATTTGCAGGACCTTTAGCAAATATTGTTGTGTTCTGAGTATTCTGATGTGGGCCAAAATGGTGAGCATTTAAACATAAGCCCGAATTAATAAAACTGATAAGTTCTACTTTCAATAAACAGATGAACCTAGATGCAACAAAGCTCTTTCATTAGCCATGGAGATTATCAGTTCATGTGTATTGTGTTCTTTTTGTCGGTTAATGTATTTTCTTGTTTGTGAGGTAGTGTGCAAGTTTGTTATCAGTTCATATCTATGTGAATTGCTGATCACTGCTATTGCTCCTAGCTATCGATCAGACTGTGGAATTACTTTGGCTGCTCCATATAATTAGCCCCTTTGTTGGGTGAATCTCCTAATACTTGCTAGCTTTGGAATTGTAAAAACACAATAATTTCACAAATTAAAAAGTTGTAAGTTCAACACAACGTCCTAGATAAGTTTTAGGAAAAAGTTGAAACACAAAAGAAAACCCAAAGAAATTCAAATGGTACCGTTCAAGTCGCGGGATGAAAGAAGTCCAGAACAATGTTGAAAATGGTAGAGTTGACACACAATATATTTTTTAAATAAAATTTCATTCAGTTCAACAATATAAAATCATACAAGTTCGAGGACGATAATATCGTAAACCGTTGAGAAGTTACAAGGAAAACGATACCGCAAAAACAGAGTAAAAGTCTAGTATGTGAAAAACACGCTCAGTACAAAACCATACGGCCATCCGTTCAAGTACAATTTTTTGGAACCATTAAAAACTACTGTAAAAAATACCTCAGTACAAACACATACATGCATCACTACAAGTATTCTGTTTTTTAGACAGAAAAAAACAACATGATGTGTTTTATCTTATTCAAAATTACTCTTAAACGGTTGCGAAGTAGAGAAAACGTTCAACATGACTAAGTTTCGCATTTTTGATAGCTATCGAACTGTATATTATTTGCCCCATTTCTACAAACTTTTAAAAAAATCATGTTCGAAATCAAATTTGACCGTATTCAAATTCGTTTTTAAACAATATGGAATTAGAAAAACATTTCTATATAAAAAAGTTGCGCATTTTCCATAGCTTTCCAACGCCCTATCATTTGCGTCAATCCGACAAACCTTTTGCAAAAAAAAAACGTTTCGCCCAGAATTTCACCGTTTTTAAAATTACATTTATATTGTATATAATTTGAAAAAACAGTTGATATATGGAAGGTGCGGATTTTTACCAGCTTTCCAACGCCAACTTATTTGCTCAATTCCGACAAACCGTTTGAAAATTGAGTCCAAAATACGATTTGCATTTTCCATTTTGAAAAAAAAACGGTTTTTCAAAACTGCTCTTAAAACATGATGATTTTGCAAAAAATTCCTATATATTTGTAATGTAGATGTCAAGAGTTTCCAACGATATATTACACGCCCCATTCCGACGAAAAAATGATCAGTCCGACGAGATGAAAATCATCAGTACAACCGCGTGAAACCATCAGTTCAAATATTCTGTTATATGGGACCGTGGGGCTCACTTAAAAAGGCTGGCATCATATGGGAGCAAGGCGTGGATAACCTACACATATTCAATTGCTATATGACCGTTGCCTCTAAGAATTCTTTTATTGGATAGCAGAGTAGCCGTAGAGAAGGCATGATTAGAACCTAGTGGCATCTGCCCCATTTAAAAACAAATCTATTTTCTAAGGAGATTTAAAATGTTAAAATAAATTGAAACTAAATTTGATGTGTATAATTCCACAAAATATGTGTGCGACATAAAGTTTTTGAAAAACATATTGGATGTTTGACACCGAGATACAGCGATTTCCTAGAACACCCAGACAAGGTATAGTCCCTAGCAAGCATCAGACGCCAACTATGGATCTTGATCTTCGCCGGTGCATGTAGTGACTAGATGGCCCTCCATACGGAATTTGACGCTGACCATGCTGGAAATCACACTCATAGTTAGACGATTTAACTAAGAAAATCCCATTCTTATTAGAGTGCAACGATAGAAAACCATTCATAATCCCCCTCAGCCGACGGAATTCTTATAATTCTTTCTCTGTCGACTTGCCAGAATAATTCTCTGATGAATTC
>NW_024113617.1:0-45856 GCF_003073215.2 Triticum urartu
ATCGATACGAGTGAGAAAATCTCATCGTAGTCAACACCTTGAACTTTGTCGAAAACCTTTTGCGACAATTCTAGCTTTGTAGATAGTAACACTACTATCAGCGTCCGTCTTCCTCTTGAAGATCCATTTATTTTCTATGGCTTGCCGATCATCGAGCAAGTCAACCAAAGTCCATACTTTGTGCTCATACATGGATCCCATCTCAGATTTCATGGCCTCAAGCCATTTTGCGGAATCTGGGCTCACCGTCGCTTCTTCATAGTTCGCAAGTTCGTCATGGTCTAGTGACATGACTACCAGAACAGGATTACCGTACCACTCTGGTGTGGATCTCACTCTGGTTTACCTACGAGATTCGGTAGTAACTTGATCTGAAGTTACATGATTATCATCATTATCTTCCTCACTAATTGGTGTAGTAGTCACAAGAACAGATTTCTGTGATGAACTACTTTCCAATAAGGGAGATGGTACAATTACCTTATCAAGTTTTCTACTTTCCTCCCACTCACTTCTTTCGAGAGAAACTCCTTCTCTGGAAAGGATCCATTCTGAGCAACGAATGTCTTGCCTTCGGATCTGTGATAGAAGGTGTACCCAATAGTCTCCTTTGGGTATAAGCATCACAATCCAGAACTTTAAGAAACGACAACTTCGGTTTCTTGCCAAACCACAGTTCAGATTGTGTCATCTCAATGGACTTAGATGGTGCCCTTTTAAACGTGAATGCAGCTGTCTTCAATGCATAACCCCAAAACGATAGTGGTAGATCGGTAAGAGACATCATAGGTCGCACCATATCTAATAAAGTATGGTTATGACGTTCGGACACACCATTATGCTGTGGTGTTCCAGGTGGCGTGAGTAGTGAAAGTATTTCACATTGTTTTAACTGAAGACCAAACTCATAACTCAAATACTCTTCTCCACGATCAGATCGTAGAAACTTTATTTTCTTGTTACGATGATTTTCCACTTCACTTTGAAATTCTTTGAACTTTTCAAATGTTTCAGACTTATGTTTCATCAAGTAGATATACTCATATCTGCTCAAATCATCTGTGAAGATCAGAAAATAATGATACCTGTCGCGAGTCTCAATATTCATCGGACCACATACATCAGTATGTATGATTTCCAACAAATTTGTTGCTCGCTCCATTGTTCCGAAGAACGGAGTCTTAGTCATCTTGCCCATGAGGCATGGTTCGCAAGCATCAACTGGTTCATAATCAAGTGATTCCAAAAGCCCATCAACATGGAGTTTCTTCATGCGCTTTACACCAATATGACCTAAACAGCAGTGCCACAAATAAGTTGCACTATCATTATTAACTTTGCATCTTTTGGTTTCAATATTATGATTATGTGTATTACTACGATCGAGATCCAACGAACTATTTTCATTGGGCGTGTAACCATATAAGGTTTTATTCATGTAAACAGAACAACAATTTATTCTCTTACTTAAATGAATAACCGTATTACAATAAACATGATCAAATAATATTCATGCTCAACACAAACACCAAATAACACTTATTGAGGTTCAACACTAATCCCAAAAGTATAGGGAGTGTGCGATGATGATCATATCAATCTTGGAACCACTTCCAACACACATCGTCACTTCACCCTTAACTAGTCTCTGTTTATTCCGCAACTCCCGTTTCGAGTTACTAATCTTAGCAACTAAACTAGTATCTATTACTGAGGGGTTGCTATAAAGTACACATCAATAACATGTATATCAAATATACTTATGTTCACTTTGCCATCCTTATTATCCGCCAATCACTTGGGCTAGTTCTGCTTCCAGTGACCAGTCCCTTTGCAGTAGAAGCACTTAGTCTTAGGCTTAGGATCAGACTTGGGCTTCTTCACTTGAGCAGCAACTTGCTTGGCATTCTTCTTGAAGTTCCCCTTCTTCCCTTTGCCCTTTTCTTGAAACTAGTGGTCTTGTCAACCATCAACACTTGATGTTTTTCTTGATTTCTACCTTCGTTGATTTCAGCATCACGAAGAGCTTGGGAGTTGTTTCCGTTATCCCTTGCATATTATAGTTCATCACGAAGTTCTACTAACTTGTTGATGGTGACTAGAGAATTCTGTTAATCACTATCTTATCTAGAAGATTACACTACTAGAAAAAGGGCTATAGATGGGATTGATACTAATGGCGCACCAGACAAGCGGTGCGCCATTAGTACATACTAATGGCGCACCACCTACTGATACGCCATTAGAGTTGAAACTACTAATGGCGCACCTGGCCCAGGGTGCGCCATTAGTATCAATTTTTTTTAACTAGTGCGCCTGTCCAAACATACTAATGGCGCATCCAGATACAGTGCGCCATTACTAGTTGTAACTAGTAATGGCGCACCAGCCGGAAAGTGCGCCACTAATGTTGTTTTTTTCATTATATTTTTTATGCCCTTTTTTGCAAAACTACTAATGGCGCACTGTGGGACAGTGCGCCATTAGTATTTTTTTTGCAAAACTACTAATGGCGCACCACAAGGTGCGCCATTAGTAACCTGGATTACTAATGGCGCATTTAGAGTTGGTGCGCCATTAGTAAGTGGGCAGCAACAAGATATTTTGGACAGCCTCTCCTACCCACACTCACTTTCTCCCCACTTCATTCTCTCCACCTCCTCCTTGTCTCGGGTGCCTCCTCTTTTTCACCTCATTTCCACCATAGATTCATTCAATTTAAGTGGTTAAATTACCTTGTTTTGATAGGTAAGTAAGGGGGGAAGCTATATTTATGTTGTTCTCCCTACAACAATGTGCACATGCACTTTTTATGGCCTAGCTAGATCTATGTATGTTCGTGGTGTTGCATATGTTTGTGGTGTTGCATATGTGTTTGTGTTTGGAGGTGTACCGGTATTTGAAATTCGATAGTTGCCAATATTTTGCCGGAATGTTGATTCATTTCCGTTTCGGCGAGAATTTTGGCATTAAGCATTCTTTTTGGTCCTATTTTTAGGGAAAGTCATGCCAAATTTTTTCTTGGTTCTAAAATATCATTTTGCTCTACCCCGCAGGCGACCATGGTCCGCATGATGACCGAAGGCATCATGAATAGGTTTTTGAGGTCCGCGAAGGCCGAGATGCTTCAAAAGAACGAGACGGAGATAAGATGTCCGTGTCGAAGATGCAAGCTGAAGAGCCTTATTGCGGACCCGGAATCCGGGCAGGTGCGGGACCACCTGCTCTTGCGTGGTTTCATGGATGGCTATCGGTGGCAAGGTGATCAAGATGACTACGAAGTCGTCCATGGGGGCCCGGCAAGAAATGAGGAAGGGCAGCAAGACAACCACCGCGGCTCGGGCGGGCGAGAAGACGAAGAATCCCCAGGAGATGATCACGACGGTGATGTTGTACACAGTCATCATGTAGAAGATGCAGGACATGATGATGAGGAAGATGCCGGAGCAGACGACGGGCATGATCATGAAGATGATGATGCCGGCGGAGCAGACGACGCTGGACCATCGATGGGCTGGGTGCAGGACCCTCATATTCAAGAGCTGCTTCTCAAGCAGACAGATAACGCAAGGAGACAGAGACGCGGTTACTCCATTGTATGAAGGATGCAGGCCCGAGGATACCCGCCTGAAAGTAACGCTCATGGCTCTGGAGATGAACGTAAAACACAAAATGACCGACGCATGCTTCGACGAGAACATGTCATTCTGGCACGAACGTCTTCCCGAGGGGAACAAGTGCCCGACCAGTTTGGAGGAGGCGAAGAAAATCGTGTGTCCTCTGGATTTACCGCACGTGAAATATCATGTGTGCATGAACAATTGCATCATTTATCGGGATGAGCATGCGGAATCTACCATATGTCCGGTGTGCGGCGTCACTCGATACAAGAAGAGGAAGAAAGCTCCTCGAAAAGTGGTGTGGTACTTTCCGATCACTCCTCGTCTGCAGCGGTATTTCGCGGACCCTAAGGTAGCAAAGCTCCTGCGTTGGCACGCGGATAGGGAGGAGAAGAAGCGAGAAGATGACGCAAATGATCCGGAGATAGATAAAAAAGACAAGATGCTGAGTCACCCTAAGGATGCGAGCCAGTGGCAAGCGTTGAACTTCGAAGACCCAGAATTTGGGAATGATCCAAGGAACATCGTGCTGGGCGCGAGCACCGATGGAGTCAATCCGTTTGGCAGCCAGAGAAGCACACATAGCACCTGGCCTGTGTTTGTGTGGATGTACAACCTTCCCCCCTGGTTGTGCATGAAGAGGAAGTACATTCACATGAGTATGCTAATTGAAGGACCGAAACAACCAGGGAACGACATCAATCTGTATCTGGGGCTGCTGAAAGAGGAGCTTGACACGCTATGGAAAACGCCAGCCAATACGTGGGACGCCGCAGAGAAAGAATATATCCCTATGAGAGCCGCGCTGCTCACGACGGTGCACGACTATCTCGGTTACGGATATGTCGCGGGGCAGGTGGTCCACGGATTTTCTGGATGCGTCAGGTGCATGGATGACACAACGTATCGCCAGCTCACAAACACAGGCCAGGTGCTATGTGTGCTTCTCTGGCTGCCAAACGGATTGACTCCATCGGTGCTCGCGCCCAGCATGATGTTCCTTGGATCATTCCCAAATTCTGGGTCTTCAAAGTTCAACGCTTGCCACTGGCTCGCATCCTTAGGGTGACTCAGCATCTTGTCTTTTTTATCTATCTCCGGATCATTTGCGTCATCTTCTCGCTTCTTCTCCTCCCTATCCGCGTGCCAACGCAGGAGCTTTGCTACCTTAGGGTCCGCAAAATACCGCTGCAGACGAGGAGTGATCGGAAAGTACCAAACCACTTTTCGAGGAGCTTTCTTCCTCTTCTTGTATCGAGTGACGCCGCACACCGGACATATGGTAGACTCCGCGTGCTCATCCCGATAAATGATGCAATTGTTCATGCACACATGATATTTCACGTGCGGTAAATCTAGAGGACACACGATTTTCTTCGCCTCCTCCAAACTGGTCGGGCACTTGTTCCCCTCGGGAAGACGTTCGTGCCAGAATGACATGTTCTCGTCGAAGCATGCGTCGGTCATTTTGTGTTTTACCTTCATCTCCAGAGCCATGAGCGTTACTTTCAGGCGGGTATCCTCGGGCCTGCATCCTTCATACAATGGAGTAACTGCGTCTAACTCAAGTTGATCCATCTTGGCTTTCTCTCGGGCGGCAGCTCTTGCGTTATCCGTCTGCTTGAGAAGCAGCTCTTGAATATGAGGGTCCTGCACCCAGCCCATCGATTGTCCAGCGTCGTCTGCTCCGCCGGCATCATCATCTTCATGATCATGCCCGTCGTCTGCTCCGGCATCTTCCTCATCATCATGTCCTGCATCTTCTACATGATGACTGTGTACAACATCACCGTCGTGATCATCTCCTGGGGATTCTTCGTCTTCTCGCCCGCCCGAGCCGCGGTGGTTGTCTTGCTGCCCTTCCTCATTTCTTGCCCGGCCCCCATGGACGACTTCGTAGTCATCTTGATCACCTTGCCACCGATAGCCATCCATGAAACCACGCAAGAGCAGGTGGTCCCGCACCTGCCTGGATTCCGGGTCTGCAATAAGGCTCTTCAGCTTGCTTCTTCAACACGGACATCTTATCTCCGTCTCGTTCTTTTGAAGCATCTCGGCCTTCGCGGACCTCAAAAACCTATTCACGATGCCTTCGGTCATCATGCGGACCATGTCTCCTGCGGGGTAGAGCAAAATGATATTTTAGAACCAAGAAAAAATTTGGCATTACTTTCCCTAAAAATAGGACCAAAAAGAATGCTTAATGCCAAAATTCTCGCCAAAACGGAAATGAATCAACATTCCGGCAAAATATTGGCAACTATCGAATTTCAAATACCGGTACACCTCCAAACACAAACACATATGCAACACCACAAACATATGCAACACCACGAACATATGCAACACCACGAACATACATAGATCGAGCTAGGCCATAAAAAGTGCATGTGCACATTGTTGTAGGGAGAACAACATAAATATATCTTCCCCCCTTACTTACCTATCAAAACAAGGTAATTTAACCACTTAAATTGAATGAATCTATGGTGGAAATGAGGTGAAAAAGAGGATGCACCCGAGACAAGGAGGAGTTGGAGAGAATGAAGTGGGGAGAAAGTGAGTGTGGGTAGGAGAGGCTGTCCAAAATATCTTGTTGCTGCCCACTTACTAATGGCGCGCCAACTCTAAATGCGCCATTAGTAATCCAGGTTACTAATGGCGCACCTCCTGGTGCTGCGCCATTAGTAGTTTTGCAAAAAAAATACTAATGGCGCACTGTCCCACAGTGCGTCATTACTAGTTTAAACTAGTAATGGCGCACGGTGGGAGAGTGCGTCATTAGTAGTTTTGCAAAAAAGGGAATAAAAAATATAATAAAAAAAACAACATTAGTGGCGCACTTTCCGGCTGGTGTGCCATTACTAGTTACAACTAGTAATGGCGCACTGTAACTGGATGCGCCATTAGTATGTTTGGACAGGCGCACTAGTTAAAAAAAATTGATACTAATGGCGCACCCTGGGCCAGGTGCGCCATTAGTAGTTTCAACTCTAATGGCGTATCAGTAGGTGGTGCGCCATTAGTATATACTAATGGCGCACTGCCTGTCTGGTGCGCCATTAGTATCAATCCCATCTATAGCCCTTTTTCTAGTAGTGATGGAATTCTGGTGTTGATCATGTTTTGCTCTAGGGAGAGGTTTAGTCAACGGATCTGCTACATTCAGGTCCGTACGTACTTTACAAATATCTATGTCTCCATCTTGAACATTTTCACGAATGGAGTTGAAGCGACGCTTGATGTGCCTGGACTTCTTGTGAAACCTGGGCTCCTTGGCAAGTGCAATAGCTCCAGTGTTGTCACAGAAGAGTTTGATCGGCCCCGACGCATTGGGTATAACTCCTAGGTCGGTGATGAACTCCTTCACCCAAATTGCTTCATGTGCTGCCTCCGAGGCTGCCATGTACTCCGCTTCACATGTAGATCCCGCCACGACGCTCTGCTTGCAACTGCACCAGCTTACTGCCCCACCATTCAAAACATAAACGTATCCGGTTTGTGACTTAGAGTCATCCAGATCTGTGTCGAAGCTAGCGTCGACGTAACCCTTTACGGCGAGCTCTTCGTCACCTCCATAAACGAGAAACATTTCCTTAGTCCTATTTAGGTACTTCAGGATATTCTTGACCGTTGTCCAGTGTTCCTTGCCGGGATTACTTTGGTACCTACCTACCAAACTTACGGCAAGGTTTACATCAGGTCTGGTACACAGCATGGCATACATAATAGACCCTATGGCTGAGGCATAGGGGATGACACTCATCTCTTCTATATCTTCTGCCGTGGTCGGACATTGAGCTGAGCTCAATTTCACACCTTGCAACACAGGCAAGAACCCTTTCTTAGACTGATCCATATTGAACTTCTTCAATATCTTATCAAGGTATGTGCTTTGTGAAAGACCTATGAGGCGTCTTGATCTATCTCTATAGATCTTGATGCCTAATATATAAGCAGCTTCACCAAGGTCCTTCATTGAAAAACTCTTATTCAAGTAGGCCTTAATGCTGTCCAAAAGCTCTATATCATTTCCCATCAAAAGTATGTCATCTACATATAATATGAGAAATGCTAAAGAGCTCCCACTCACTTTCTTGTAAACGCAGGCTTCTCCATAAATCTGCATAAACCCAAACGCTTTGATCATCTCATCAAAGCGAATATTCCAACTCCGAGATGCTTGCACCAGCCCATAAATGGATCGCTGGAGCTTGCATACCTTGTTAGCCTTCTTAGGGTCGACAAAACCTTTCGGCTGCATCATATACAATTCTTCCTTAAGGAAACCATTAAGGAATGCCGTTTTGACGTCCATTTGCCATATCTCATAATCATAGTATGCAGCAATTGCTAACATAATTCGGACGGACTTCAGCTTCGCTACCGGTGAGAAAGTGTCATCGTAGTCAACCCCTTGAACTTGCCGTTAACCCTTAGCGACAAGTCGAGCTTTATAGATGGTAACATTACCATCCTCGTCCATCTTCTTCTAAAAGATCCATTTGTTTTCTATCGCTCGCTGATCATCGGGCAAGTCTGTCAAAGTCCATACTTTGTTTTCATACATGGATCCTATCTCGGATTGCATGGCTTCAAGCCATTTGTTGGAATCTGGGCCCGCCATCGCTTCTTCATAGTTTGAAGGTTCACCGTTGTCTAACAACATGATGTCCAAGACAGGGTTGCCGTACCACTCTGGTGCGGAACGTGTCCTTGTGGACCTACGAAGTTCAGTAGCAACTTGATCTGAAGTTTCATGATCATCATCATTAACTTCCTCTCTAGTCGGTGCAGGCACCTCAGGAACATTTTCTTGAGTTGCACCACTTTCCGGTTCAAGAGGTAATACTTCATCAAGTTCTACTTTCCTCCCACTTACTTCTTTCAAGAGAAACTCTTTCTTTAGAAAGGATCCATTCTTGGCAACAAAGATCTTGCCTTCGGATCTGAGGTAGAAGGTATACCCAATAGTTTCTTTAGGGTATCCTATGAAGACGCTTTTTTCCGACTTGGGTTCGAGCTTTTCAGGTTGAAGTTTCTGGACATAAGCATCGCATCCCCAAACATTTAGAAACGACAACTTAGGTTTCTTCCCAAACCATAATTCATACGGTGTCGTCTCAACGGATTTCGACGGTGCCCTATTTAAAGTGAATGCGGCAGTCTCTAAAGCATAGCCCCAAAATGATAGCGGTAAATCGGTAAGAGACATCATAGATCGCACCATATCTAATAGAGTGCGATTACGACGTTCGGACACACCATTACGCTGAGGTGTTCCAGGCGGCGTCAGTTGTGAAACTATTCCACATTTTCTTAAGTGTGTGCCAAATTCTTGACTCAAGTATTCTCCTCCACGATCTGATCATAGGAACTTGATTTTCCTGTCACGTTGATTCTCAACCTCACTCTGAAATTCCTTGAACCTTTCAAAGGTCTCATACTTGTGTTTCATTAAGTAGACATACCCATATCTACTCAAGTCATCAGTGAGGGTGAGAACATAACGATAACCACCGCGAGCCTCAACACTCATTGGACCGCACACATCAGTATGTATGATTTCCAATAAGTTGGTTGCTCGCTCCATTGTTCCTGAGAACGGAGTCTTGGTCATTTTACCCATGAGGCATGGTTCGCATGTGTCAAATGATTTGTAATCAAGAGACTAAAAGTCCATCTGCATGGAGCTTCTTCATGCGTTTGACACCTATGTGACCAAGGCGGCAGTGCCACAAGTATGTGGGACTATCATTATCAACCTTACATCTTTTGGTATTCACACTATGAATATGTGTAGCATTACGCTCGAGATTCATTAAGAATAAACCATTCACCATCGGAGCATGACCATAAAACATATCTCTCATATAAATAGAACAACCATTATTCTCGGATTTAAATGAGTAGCCATCTCGAATTAAACGAGATCCTGATACAATGTTCATGCTCAAAGCTGGCACTACATAACAATTATTGAGGTTTAAAACTAATCCCGTAGGTAAATGTAGAGGTAGAGTGCCGACGGCGATCACATCGACCTTGGAACCATTCCCGACGTGCATCGTCACCTCGTCCTTCGCCAGTCTCCGCTTATTCCGCAGCTCCTGCTTTGAGTTACAAATGTGAGCAACCGCACTAGTACTGGTAAGGTACACATCAATTACATGTATATCACATATACCTTTCGTGATGCCGTCCTTCTTGTCCGCTAAGTATTTGGGGCAGTTCCGCTTCCAGTGACCGCTTCCCTTGCAATAAAAACACTCAGTCTCGGGCTTGGGTCCATTCTTTGGCTTCTTCCCGGCAGCTTGCTTGCCGGGAGCGGCAACTCCCTTGCTGTCCTTCTTGAAGTTCTTCTTACCCTTGCCTTTCTTTAACTTAGTGGTTTTATTCACCATCAACACTTGATGTTCCTTTTTGACTTCTACCTCTACTGATTTCAGCATTGCAAATACTTCAGGATTGGTCTTTTCCATTCCCTGCATATTGAGGTTCATCACAAAGCTCTTGTAGCTCGGTGGAAGCGACTGAAGGAATCTGTCAATGACCGCGTCATCCGGGAGATTAACTCCCAGCTGAGGCAAGCGGTTATGTAACCCTGACATAGTGAGTATGTGCTCACTGACAGAACTATTTTCCTCCATCTTACAGCTGAAGAACTTGTCGGAGACTTCATATCTCTCGACCCGGGCATGAGCTTGAAAAACCATTTTCAGCTCTTCGAACATCTCATATGCTCCGTGTCTCTCAAAACGCTTTTGGAGCCCCGGTTCTAAGTTGTAAAGCATGCCGCACTGAACGAGGGAGTAATCATCGGTACGTGTCTGCCAAGCGTTCATAACGTCTTATTCTCCAGGGAGAACAGGTGCTTCACCTAGCAGTGCTTGTAGGACATAATCTTTCTTGGCAGCTATGAGGATGATCCTCAGGTTCCGGACCCATTCCGTATAGTTGCTGCCATCGTCTTTCAGCTTGGTTTTCTCTAGGAACGCGTTGAAGTTGAGGACAACGTTGGCCATTTGATCTACAATACATGTTGTAAAGATTTTAGACTAAGTTCATCTAAATCAAATTATTCAATGAACTCCCACTTAGATAGACATCCCTCCAGTCATCTAAGTATAACATGATCCGAGTTAACTAGGCCGTGTCCGATCATCACGTGAGACGGACTAGCCAACATCAGTGAACATCTTCATGTTGATCGTATATTCTATACGACTCATGCTCGACCTTTCGGTCTTCTATGTTCTGAGTCCATGTATGTACATGCTAGGCTCGTCAAGTCAACCTAAGTGTTTGCATGTGTAAATCTGTCTTACACCCGTTGTATGTGAACGTTGGAATCTATCACACCCGATCATCACGTGGTGCTTCGAAACAACGAACTGTCGCAATGGCGCACAGTTAGGGGGAACACTTTCTTGAAATTATTATGAGGGATCATCTTATTTACTACCGTCGTTCTAAGTAAACAAGATGCAAAAACATGATAAACATCACATGCAATCAAATAATAATAGTGACATGATATGGCCAATATCACATAGATCCTTTGATCTCCATCTTGGGGCTCCATGATCATCTTGTCACCGGCATGACACCATGATCTCCATCATCATGATCTCCATCATTGTGTCTCCATGAAGTTGCTTGCCAACTATTACTTCTACTACTATGGCTAACATGTTTAGCAGTAAAGTAAAGTAATTTACATGGCATTTCTCAATGACACGCAGGTCATACAAAAAATAAAGACAACTCCTATGGCTCATGCTGGTTGTCATACTCATCGACATTCAAGTCGTGATTCCTATTACAATAGCATGAACATCTCATACATCACATATATATCATTCATCATTCATCACAACTTTGGCCATATCACATCACAAAACACTTGCTGCAAAAACAAGTTAGACGTCCTCTAATTGTTGTTGCAAGTTTTACGTGGCTGCAATAGGGTTCTAGCAAGAACGTTTTCTTACCTACGTGAAAGCCATAACGTGATTTGTCAACTTCTATTTACCCTTAATAAGGACCCTTTTCATCGAATCTGCTCCAACTAAAGTGGGAGAGACAGACACCCGCCATCCACCTTATGCAACTAGTGCATGTCAGTCGGTGGAACCGGTCTCACGTAAGCGTACGTGTAAGGTTGGTTCGGGCCGCTTCATCCCACAATACCACTGAAGCAAAATAAGACTAGTAGCGGCAGGAAAGTTGACAACATCTACGCCCACAACAAATTGTCACTAGTAGAAAAAGGGTCAAACGTGAAGCACATTAGTGCCGGTTTGTATTTGAGTCGGCACTAATGTATACATTAGTGCCGGTTCCAACGGCTAGCTGAGCCGCTTTCATTAGTACCGGTTCGTGGCGAACCTTTAGCACCGGTTCGTGCCACGAACCGGTACTAATGAGGGTGGTGGCAGGATGTTGTCAGACTGGGGCCCCTCCAGCCCCTTTAGTACCGGTTCTTGGCACGAACCGGTACTAAAGGTCGTCCTACATAAACCCTTCGTCCACCCGAGCTCGCTCTATTCTTCCCCTTTCCCCTGTCCTCTCTGTTCTTCCTCTCTTCCTCTCGAGCTCATCACACATTTTGCCCAAAATTTGTCAAGATTTGAAGGCCCCCATCCATTCAAATGATCACAAAGGTTAGCAACTTTGTCCTTTCATCTCTCATTGCTAGATATGCTCTTGCAATGCTTTATATAGTGATTAATTTGTGAGTTTAGTAATTTGGGAGGATATATATATATGTGTGCTAGTATTTGATTTATATGCAATTTTTTCTAGGAGGTATGTGAACCGGAAATTCTAACCGACCCTATTGTTGAGAGGTTAAATTTAGTTGAAAGAGAAAATGAGTACTTGAAAGAAAAATTGAAAAGCATTTAGGGGGAGAAGATGGAATTGAAGTTGCATGTTGCCGATGTCGTCGATGATCACAAGATCAAGATGGAGAAAATGCGCTTGAAGATTAGAAAGATTAGAAAATATGCCATCGATAGTGAGGCTTGGTATCATTATGCTGTTGGATCCATTGTTACCTTAGTTGCAATCTTGATCGTATTTGTTGTTGCATTTAAATGCTTTAGCTAGAGAGTTATTTGTTTGTTGCATTTAAGTGTTGTATGAACTTGTATTAATTTTGTCTATTCGGTGTTGTGTAATGAAGATGAGCCAGCAATGGATGTACGATGACCGATGCTCTCCCCAGTTCGTTGAGGGCGTGCATACTTTTCTGCTAGCGGCTGAGGCAAACAAGCGGGCGGATGGTTTTATGCCTTGTCCATGTGCTCGCTGTAAGAATGGTCACAATTACTCTACGTCAAGAACCATTCACGTCCACCTGTTTAAGTCCGGTTTCATGCCCCATTATAATGTTTGGACCAAGCACGGAGAAAGAGGGGTTATGATGGAAGACAATGAAGAAGAAGAGGACGACGACAACTATCCTGGCCATGGGTTCCCTGAATACGATGATACAACAATGGGGGAAGAAGCTGAGCCGGTAATGCGGGAAGAAGCTGAGCCGGCAATGCGGGAAGAAGCTGAAGAAGAGGCATCAGATGAGCCCGTTGATGATCTAGGTCGGGCCATTGCCGATGCAAAGAGAAACTGCGCAAGTGATTTGGATGAGAAGAAGTTGCAGCGCATGTTAGAGGATCACAAAATTGTTGTACCCGAATTGCGTAGGTGACAAGAAAAAGCTGCGCACCACACTGGAATTGCTGCAATGGAAGGCAGAGAATGGTGTATCTGACAAGGGATTTGGAAAGTTGCTGGTAATGATAAAGGATATGCTTCCAAAGGACAATGAATTTCCCGAGAGTACGTACGAAGCCAAGAAGGCTGTCTGCCCTCTAGGGTTAGAGGTGCAGAAGATACATGCATGCCCTAATGATTGCATCCTCTACCGCGGTGAGTACAAGGATTTGAACGCTTGCCCGGTATGTGGTGCATTGCGCTATAAGATCAGCCGCGATGACCCTGGTGATGTCGAGGGCCGGCGCCCCAGGAAGAAGATTCCTGCTAAGGTGATGTGGTATGCTCCTATAATACCACGGTTGAAACGTTTGTTCCAAAACAAAGAGCATGCCAAGGCGATGTGATGGCACAGAGAAGACCGTAAGAAAGACGGAAAGTTGAGAGTACCCGCTGACGGGTCGCAGTGGAGAAAAATCGAAAGAAAATACGGGAAGGAGTTTGCAGATGACGCAAGGAGCGTATGGTTTGGTCTAAGCGCAGATGGCATTAATCCTTTTGGGGAGCAGAGCAGCAACCATAGCACCTGGCCTGTGACTCTATGTTTGTATAACCTTCCTCCTTGGTTGTGCATGAAGCGGAAGTTCATTATGATGCCAATGCTCATCCAAGGCCCTAAGCAACCCGGCAATGACATTGATGTGTACCTAAGGCCATTAGTTGAAGAACTCTTACAACTGTGGAATGGAACAGGTGTAGTGCGTGGGATGAGCACATGGGGGAAGAATTTGACCTAAAGGCGTTGCTGTTCGTGACCATCAATGATTGGCCTGCTCTCAGTAACCTTTCAGGACAGACAAACAAGGGATACCGCGCATGCACGCACTGTTTGGACGATACCGACAGTATATATTTGGCTAATAAGAATGTGTACCTGGGACATCGTCGATTCCTTCCGAGCAGGCATCCCGTAAGAAAGAAAGCAAAGCATTTCAAAGTTGAGGCGGATCACCGGACGAAGCCTTGCCACCGTACTGGTGCTGATGTACATGATATGGTCAAGGATTTGAAGGTGGTCTTTGGAAAGGGTCCTGGTAGACAACCTGTTCCGAATGACGCTAACAGACGCGCACCCATGTGGAAGAAGAAATCTATATTTTGGGACCTGCCCTATTGGAAAGACCTCAGAGGTTCGCTCGGCAATCGACGTGATGCACGTGAGAAGAATCTTTGTGTGACCCTGTCTTGGCTTCTGGGCGTGGTATGGGAAGACAAAAAGATACACCTGAGGCACTGGGAGGACCAGCAAACGTATGGCACGGAAAAGACGGCATTACATCAGGGTCATGCAAGCTACGCTCTTACCAAAGAAGAGAAGGAAATCTTCTGAATGCCTGCTCAGTATTAAGGTACGTCTGGGCTTTCTCCGTCGAATATAAAAGGAAATAATAACATGGCAGAGAAAAAGTTCCAGGAACCTAAGTTCTCATGACCTGCCACGTGATTATGACGCAACTGCTTCCGGTTGCATTGAGGGCGGCTTCTACCGGAAAACGTTCGATTAGCCATTGTGAAGCTATGTGCATTTCTCAATGCAATCTCTCAGAAGGTAATCGATCCAGAAATCATACCAAGGTTACAGAATGATTTGGTGCAATGTCTTGTTAGTTTCGAGTTGGTGTTCCCACCATCCTTCTTCAACATCATGACGCACATCAGTTCACCTATGCGAAGAGATTAACGTTTTGGGTCCTGTATTTCTACACAATATGTTCCCCTTTGAGAGGTTCATGGGAGTCTTAAAGAAATATGTTCATAACCGTGCTTGGCCAGAAGGAAGCATCTCCAAGGGCCGTCAAAATGAGGAGGTCATTGAGTTTTGTATTGACTTTATTCCTGACCTTAAGCCGATTGGTGTTCCTGAATCGCGGCATAAGGGCTGACTGGATGGAAAAGGCACGCTAGGAGGGGAACAAATAATATGTATGGACGGACATTCTCTCACTGAAGCACACTACACAGTTCTACAGAATTCCACCTTGGTGGCTCCGTATATGGATGAACACAAGAATTTGCTACGCTCCAAACACCCGGAGCGGTCTGATGACTGGATTACACGTGAACAAACCAGGAGTTTCGCCAGCTGGTTGCAAGCATGTACCATGCATGACACCTCTATTGAAGATGACCTATACTTGCTGTCCCAGTTACCATCTTTGAATATAATGACTTTCAAAGGGTACGAGATAAATGGTAATACATTTTACACGATCGCCCAAGATAAGAAGAGCACCAACCAAAACAGTGGTGTCCGCTTTGATGCAGAAACCAAGACGGGAAAGGAAACATATTATGGTTATATACAGGACATATGGGAACTTGACTATCGACATGGTTTGAAGGTCCCTTTGTTTCGGTGCAAATGGGTCAATATGACACGAGGCGGGGTTACGAAAGACCCGCAGTACGGAATGACAACAGTGGATCTCAACAATCTTGCTTATGCAGACGAACCATTCGTCCTAGCCAATGATGTGGCAGAGGTTTTCTATGTGAAGGACATGTCTACCAAGCCTAGAAAAAGAAAAGATAAGGAAGCGAATGCATCGTACGATGAGCCAAAGCGGCACATAGTTCTTTATGGGAAGAGAAACATCGTGGGAGTGGATGACAAGACAGACAAGTCAGAAGATTATGAAAAGTTTGATGAAATTGCTCCATTCACAGTGAATATTGACCCGAGCATCCCGTTAAATGATGAAGATTTTCCATGGCTACGACGCAAAGGGACACACGCGAAGAAAAAGTTTCACACCAAAGATCTGGGATGTGATCGGCTTAACTATCATCACTTTCTTCTGTGTTTCACACCCAGGAGGGAATCTCTGTAATAGTTAGGATAGCTAGTTATGTGTTTTGGCATTTGAAACGCGAAGAAATTTTATGTGCAAGCAAATTCTTTCATGAATTTACTGATTTTTCAGCTAAATGACCCTGAAATTGAAAAGCATTTCAAATGAACTCAGAAAAGGATGAAAGTTGGCATGGTATCATAATTTCACCCACATGGCATGTGCAAAAAAGTAGAGAGGGTTACCGCTAAAACTGGATGCACTTCGTGTACAAAATTGACAATCTGTTTCGAAGTATCAGGGTTTCGGACCAAAACTCATCCGTTACAAAGGCATTTCATTTTTTAAATAACCTAAGCATTACCAAATTGAATATAATGATAAAACACGCTAATATTAAACATAAGAAAAAAGAGTCACTGAAAAATCTATTTTCAAAGTTAAGTTATTCACAAAAATAAATAAAGCAAAAAAATAAGAAAAAAAGCCCACCTACTGGGCCACAGCGGCCTGCATACGACTAGAAACCCAAATTCAAGTTGGGCCAGGATGCAGGCCCACTAGCCCAGTAGGCCCAACAGGGCATCACAGAAGAGGTAGGCCTAGAAGGCCTGCTTAAGAGAGGAGCTCGACACAGCAGCGACGGCGGGGCTTATAAGCAGGTGCGAGTGCCCCTCGGCTAGCGAGGTGGGACAAAACTTTTGTGCCCCTCGCCTAGCAGCGTACCCCCCTTTAGTACCGGTTCGCGACACCAACCGGTACTAAAGGGGGGGCCTTTAGTACCGGTTGGTTCCACAAACCGGTACTAAAGGGGGGTGCTTCCCGCCGCTTGGCTGGCCAAAACAGGCCTTTAGTACCGGTTGGTGGCTCCAACCGGTACTAAAGGTGCCTTCTATATATACAACACTTACGAAAATTTCATTCTCCCTTTGTTTCTTCCTCTGTTTCCCCATTGAAGCACCGCCCGCGCGCCCCGACCGATCGACACTGTCGCCGTCGCCGCCCCGTCCCCGTCGCCGCCCCCGTCCTCGTCGCCTCCCCCGTCCCCGTCGCCGCCCTCGTCTCTGTCGCCGCCACGGGCCCGTCCCCGTTGCGCCGTCCCCGCGTCGCCGCCCCCGCGTCACGCCCCGGCCCGTCGCCGTCACCCCGCTGTGAGCTCTCCCCATCTAACCCCTCTCCCTCGCCCCCGGCGGCCACCATGGGCGCCGCCCCTCCCCGAGCCCATACACACACACACAAGCATGATGAACACACACACACACACACGTACATATGTATGAATTAATGCATGTATATATTAGTATATACGTATTTTGTATGTTTAATTAGTTTAGATTTTTTAGATTATTATTTTTTCACTAGTATATATGTATGAATGCATGTTAGATGGATATAATTAGTGTTTAATTAGTATGGAATTTTTTTTATATAATGTTGTTTTTCAGTTTTTTAATGGATGTATAAAAGTTGTGTTTTCTGTTTTTAGTGTTAGATGCTTAATTAGTATGAAATAGCATATAGAATTTTGACATATGCAATGATAGCATAATTAGTGTTATATAGAAATGTTAGAAATTTTAGTTATCAAAATCCAATCATTAAAAAAATGTTACTTTTTGCGGGCATATAGCTAGTATTTGTTGTCGACGATGCCCGGCCCGCATCCTCGCCGTCGACACGTCCGCGACGACGTCCAGCTGACCCATGTCCGGGACTGGGCTCCGCCGGGCTGGCACTGGGAGGTGCTGCCTGGAGGGGCGCGCCGCTTGATGAGGAACCCGGCCTCGGGTCCCGTCGTCGACCTTGATCTCGTTTGGTGGCGTTCGCGTGGGCCAGTTTCGGTGCGGAGGGAGCCGGCCCCGCCGGAGGTGGTACGTCGTCATGTCAGGGAGGAGGACGAGCACGTCCATTGCTACATGGTTGCGTTAGAGGGCGGCATGTTCTCCAATACCTGGCAGTTTCTTCAGGGATCTCACTTCAGCTATGATCCTGTGAGGGTTCCTTCTCTTTGGGTGTTCACCGCCTAGCCAGTGATGTACTATTCAATATTATATATTATTCGAGACGATGTATTCGAGATTAAATCTATTATTCAAGACGATGTATTCGAGATTATATCTATTATTCGAGACGATGTATTCGAGATTATATCTATTATTCGAGATTATACTAAATTGTTTTATATTTCTTTTGGCATAGTTAAATAAAAGCTATGGCGGACAATACCGACAGAGAGAGAGAGCAGACCATGTTCGATATCATACGCAGGCCAGATGATGATCAGAATGAAGAAGACTTTCACGGCTCCGAATTTCTAAACAACACCGGAGAGGGTGATATGATATTCGATCGCGATGACTGAGAAGATGAAGTCATGAACTACGACGAAGAACATGTTGATCCTGAAACAACAAACACCGGCGAGGTATATATATTTATATAAGCAGGAATCTGGTGATCATCGCATGTTTTAAATGAGTTGAAGATATATTAACGAATCGATCTTTCTTCTTTCAGCCATCCGGATCGAGCAAATCTTCAGGGAAAAGGACGAAACGAGGCCCGAACAAAAAGTTGAAGGAGGGCGTAAAGTACAATATCGAGGCATTCAAACCTAATGGCGAACCATTAGCGCCTAAGAAGATTGCGGACAAGTTCGTTCGTCAGTGCGAAGTTCTTGTGAAGGACCAACTCCCGATCTCCCTGAAAGAATGGAGAAAGCCAGCAAAGCCACGTCCAAATGTTACTTTTGTCGAAGAGAATAAAAAAAACTGCTTTGGGATACTCTCATGGAACATTTCACCCTACCAGATCATTTCACAGAAGCAGATGTGCAGAAAGTCAAGAACGCTGCTTTTAGGAAGATGGCGGTTGCATTCAAGAACCACAAAGAGAACGACGTGGGAGAAGTACGTCAAGGGAGGAAGCAAGACTCCAGTATTCGAGGGGATACTAGAGAATCAATGTGCTCATTGGGATGATTTCGTGAAATTCAAGGATTCAGAATTAGCTAAGGAACGGTCGAGAATAAACAAGGAGAATGCCGAAAAAAAGGATAAGTTCCATAAGATGGGGCCAGGTGGCTACGCGGTGGCAATGCCTAAGTGGGACAAGTCTGAGAAAGAGATGGAGGATGCAAGTGTCACTCCGGTTACTAAGAGCTGGCCCCCCAGGTGCAGGACTTGGTTCTATGCGCATGGGGGGGGGGTTGGACCCGAAGACAGGCAATGTTCCGACGAAGGCATGTCTGAACGGAGCCGACGATGCGCTACTTGTTGCAATAGAAGAGGCTCGATCGGGGGTGTTCCAACCCAATAGAGAGAACAACAAGCTTACGCGTGCCCTGGGAAATCCTGAACACCCGGGAAGAACATGAGGCAAGGGTGCTATTCCGTGGTATGAGGGGTTTTCGGAATGGAACTCCGACTACAGAACCCGTGTGAGAAAGAAGATTGCGGAGGAGAAGAAGAGGAAGATGGAGGAGGAGAAGAGGAAGCGGGACTATGAACGCCTTCAAGGCCTAGAAGCAAGTCAAGCGGAATTGCCAGTTAAATTCCAGCGGCAGCAGGAGCAGATCGACTCAGTTAGCCAGCAAAGAGGGTCTCAGCATCTGCAGCAGCTAGCGGATGATCCAGCATTTGATAGCACCGCCCCATCCATGCCGAGAAGCAGCGTGGGTTCCGCCCCGGGCGACACAGTGCTGGATAGATACCCCGTGGATGACATCACGGAGAACACTAACTACGAGCTACACTTCAAAATGAAGAACATATCCATGAAGGTGGCGGATGCCGTTGCTTTTTCAAATTCCCCCGAGGCAACCTTCCATTGCAACCCGATTCCAGCGGGCTATGCTTGTGTCTTGGTTGATGAGGTGGTGGACCCATATTCGGAGCTACAGCTTGACATTCCTGGAGGTGACGACGAGCACACATTGGGAGAGGCCATACATCATGTCATCCTATGGAGAAAGGATTGCATCATCTTTCTAAGGCCACCGACACCACGTCACCCGACTCCTCGTTGAAGTCCGCCACCGAGTCAGCAGACTCCCGCTCCAAGTCCACCAACGCGTGAGGCCACTCCTCCTCCTCCAAGTCCGGCAAAGTGTCAGGCCACTCCTCCTCCAAGTCCGACACAGCGTCAGACGTCCACTCCTCCTCCAAGTCCGGCACAACCTCAGGCCACTCCTCCTCCAAGTTCGGCACAGCTTCAGGCCACTCCTCCTTGTCCAACTCAGCCCCGTCAGCCGTCTCCGCCGCCTCAGCAATCGCAGAAGAGACACCCCGCAGCTATGGTGCGTAGCGGTACGAGTCGAGGTCATAGTACAGGAAGTACAGGCGGAGGCAAGCGATATAAATATGGTCCAAACCTCAATACTCCTCTTCCTGTGAGGGCTTACGACAGGACCGAGGAGCAAACCAATGCCAAAGTGCGGGCAGAAGTCGACGCCCATTTTGGACCGAAACCGCCACCGCCGCCAAGGGAGAAAGTGCCTGTGGAAGTAGTTGACCACTTCATTCATATGGCTCAACCACCAGCTCCTAAGCATGTTGACACAGACTATGAGCGCCACATCAGGACGTTACATCGACAATGTCTACAGAAGGAGGCGAGCTCAAGCTCGAGCAAACAACAAGCAACTGTCAAAAAATGCGGGAAAACCGTTGCCGAGCTAGGAGAACAGGCGGCGCAATCGATCCCCCCGCTTGTTGTGCCGCCAACAACACGTGACAGTACGCGCGCCCAATATTATTGTGGCCAAACAGTTTACGTTCCGGAGGTGGGCAATGTGGTAATAACCCAGGAGCATATAATGCAGGCTGAAGAACTCAAGATCACTGTTGGACAACTCCTCGAGATCGAGGACATGCCTGTGATTACAGAGGAGGAAATAAAACCGAAATATGTCCGGGGCCAACCTTTGGTCAAGCCAGAAGATGTCAAGAAGCTCCCAACGAGAATGTATGAATTGCATCAATGGTACATGGACATTACCAAGAGATCTGATCCAGAGTCCCTCATGGTGTATGTCAAGATGGATCATTACTACCATCAGAAAGCTGTGGCCATTGAGTATTCTGAACTGTTTCAGTTATACAATCAAGACGCACTCGACAAATCTATCATCAGTTGCTATTGTCTGTAAGTGATTTCTTTCTGTAATTTAAGTCTCAAGCTAGCTGTAGTGATCCTTTTGATCAATCATTACATGTAATTATCCTCACTATATTCTTTTATGTGGTATTATGCAGGATGAAGATGTATGAAATGAGAAAAGGTGGACGCTATGGCATTGGGTTCATTGACCCAAACACCGTTAAAGAATACACATGGAAAATAAACAAGCATTATGAAAAAGAGGTAGAGGACAGCATGCTAGAGTTATTGAAGAGCCTCAAATACAATGAAGATATACTACCTTACAACTTCCAGTGAGTCACACTTTCTTGTACTACAAATTCTCTGTTTTTTGCCTACTAGCTAGCTTACATGTTTTTGCTTACATATGCCCGCTTAATTAAGACATGCAAACGTGTGTGCATGCAGATTTCACTGGATCTTGTGCATCATTAAAGTTGACGCCGGAACAGTTGAAATACCGGACTCGCTACTCAAAGCAAATAGTGACTATAACTTCTTGTTTGGGATAGTCAGCAGGTAATTTCAATCATTATTAACTATATATCTCGGCCTATTTAGTTCGTCATTTCATGATATGAACTATTTAATAACCCCTTTATTCATTTTCTTTGTCGGCGGGCAGGGCTTGGGCAAGGTTCATCAGCGTCACGGAAGGCGAATGGAAACAACAGCTGAAATGGTTTCGACCCAAGGTAAGTAATTAAGTAGTACTAGCTAGCTAGCTAGCTGCCATCTCTTTAATTATCATGCTTGATTAATTATTATCTGATCAAATTAAATTCCATTCTCGTAATAAAGGCCCTAAAGCAGGCGCAGGGGACTGATCTGTGTGCATTCTGCGTTTGCGAGAACATTCGCATGATGGCGTCCGAAAGGAGCAGTTCTCAAAGACAGGAATGGTACGCTTGTCAGAACACTATTCACAATTTTTACCCCATTATCGATATCTAGTCACACAACTAATACACATGCATATTGATCTCCTTCTTAACAGTTCAAAGAGGTGCGGGACAAGCTCCTAGAAACGGAGCGCGTAGAAGCATTTCAAGAGGAAATAGCGGGATTTTTGCTCGACCAGGTCTTAAATCCGAAGGGAGAATACTATTACCCGCTACCGCCCCCATCGAACAGGTCATGAACCACTTCCAATTGTCATTGTCCTCCGAAGGCACCAATTAGGCTAATGCCACTGGCTCCGAAGGCAACATGCATATGTAGGAGAAATTGTATATAGCTATACATGTGTGTATGTGTAAATTAATATGGTGGTTTGTGAGACATTGATGATATATATATGATTGGTTCTACTAGAAATTCTATTTATATATATATATATGCATAACGTGTACAATGTGTAGTACCGTAAAATACCAGCAAACGAAAAAGAATTAAAATGGAAAATAAAATGGAAAACACAAAATTAAATGAAAAAGAAATCATAAAACAAAAAATCCCCCAAACATTTTAGTACCGGTTGGTGTTACCAACCGGTACTAAAGGGCTCCCGGCCCCCGGAGCTGGCTCGTGCCACGTGGTTGCCCTTTAGCACCGGTTCGTGCTGAACCGGTACTAAAGGGGGGCCTTTAGTGCCGAAATGTTAGTGCCGGTTCCGAAACCGGCACTAAAGGGCCTTACGAACCGGTGCTATTGCCCGGTTCTGCACTAGTCGACAAGTATCCGGCCTTCCTTAGCTTTTTGACATGGCCCTCCGTAACGGAGTGTCACGACCGAGGTTTTCCGGGTTTTAAATTCCAGAAAAAGACCGTCGTGCTCATCAGCCCCAAGATTACTGTTAGCTGATGAGGCTCCAACTTGATACAGAAATTCCAAGCAAAATACAATATATGTAGTACAAGACCATTCTGGCCTGTGAGTACAACAATTGGGTTTCTAGTGGTCGGTGGCGGAAGCGGTTTGTGGATCGTCAGCGTATAGGGGACTCCATTTCCCACAGGAACAGCTGACCAGGTTAACTCCTATCTTCGCAAGGCTGCTATCACCGTTGCTTAGGTCTCGAGGCTGTCATCGCCACGCTCCTCTCCAAGCAGAAATCTGGCCAAGACAATAGCCAGGGACAAGCCAGTGAGTACTTTGAATGTACTCGCAAACATTAAGAACACAGGTATAATATAATTGGTAAACATGCCCAAAAAAAATTCTATGATCATATCGTCAGTCATAAATAAAACATCTTTTATTCATGCAAGCAGGTTATTTTCATGCAACATGAATAAGCAATAATAGAGTGGGAATAAAATGCCGCAGTCGGGCGTCTGAGCGACACCACGTAAAGGGCTTTAAAAGAAATGCCACAGTCGGGCGTCTGAGCGACACCATAAAAAGGGCTTTAAAAGAAATGCCACAGTCGGGCGTCTGAGCGACACCACATAAAGGGCTTTAAAAGAAATGCCACAGTTGGGCGTCTGAGCGACACCACATAAAGGGCTTTAAAAGAAATGCCATAGTCGGGCGTCTGAGCGACACCACATAAAGGGCTTTAAAAGAAATGCCACAGTCGGGCGTCTGATCGACACCACATAAAGGGCTTTAAAAGAAATGCCACAGTCGGGCGTCTGAGCCACACCACATAAAGGGCTTACGAGATAAATAATCACAATGAATAACCAGGAGGTAGAACCGTCCAGGGATACTCGATAATATAAATAATGCAACGGGTTAGTCCATCACAAGATAATAATCATAATCTTCACAAGTCACAAGTCACGGTCCAAGTTCTGGTTTAACAATCTCTCCTCCGAAGACCGACACTAAGACCAACACTTGACCCATCCCAGACTGTAATCCTTAACCATGGACACGGCTATTCGAATAGGTTTAATCTCTGCAGAGGGTGTACTCTTTACCCACGAGTAACGGATTCCTTTAGTCCATCGGGACTAATTCCGTCTACGGTCTTTTAGTTGAAAACCCGCCTAACTTGCACACACCAGCTTAACTCACCGGTGTCTGGAATCACCCACGACACCTGTCAAGCAAACTCTAAGTGGGGATGCTACAACCTCGCGTAGCATGGGATCAAATTTATATCGCACGCTCTAAGGGGTGGCCTCCCCTCTCGGTCTCAACCGGAAACACCCATGCCCCCGGACCAGGTGGCATGCCTACCGGCTACAACCGATATCTTCCACCATGGCCTCTCTGTATGGTGTGTGCTTGAAAGGGGTTGACGACTTACTGAACCATACCCTACCTGCGGCAGGGACAAGTGGTAGTACATAGCAAGTATGGGGGTTACTGGAACAAGACTCGGTCTACGGTCGACTCAGGAGGTTTATAAGTTCCCTGCATGACATGTAAACAAATATATTTCAATCAACAAAATCACCACTCAATATACCTTACCATGCCATACCGGACATAACCGTCCCGACGGGGACCGGCGACAAGCTCACTCCTACCCAAGGCAGAGGCTTTCCCGGATTCCTTTCCGGCATGCATGCAAGGCACATGAGGGTGATTACCATCACAAATATATTCTTTCCAACAGTAAGGAAATCACTAATATGCCTTCATGCAAATGATCATATCACATGAAATAACAAGTTCTCCGATATAAGGTGGTGTTATAAACGTGTCAACTAGCACACCAAAAATATTATTCCGGGGTTCAGAATGCTTGCCTTTAATGGTGTGGAGAGGTGGGGGTGCTCTCCAAAAATTTTGAAAGCTTCCTTCTCTCCCAAAAATCCTATTTCCAAAAATATGCAAATAACACATATTTCAAAAACAGTACAAAAAAGTTGTTTGGAAAATTTTCAAATAAATCTTAAAATAAACTAGACAATATTTGAGAGATGTAGGAAAAAGAATTAATTCATTTGGAGTTATATTTAAAAAGTTATAGGCAGTCAAAGTTGTGGTCAAAATCTGTTTTTAATAAAAACAGGAAAAAGAAAACGTTTCAAAAGAGATTACGCCTTCGGACAGAGAAGACGTATTTGCGCCTTTTACGCCTCCACTTATCCAGCGTGGCTGCCGCGTGAGTCACCGACAGTGGGCCCGCCTGGCCCACTGGTCAGGTTTGACTGGTCCACGCGCGCGTCGTCTCCCCCTGACCAACAGGGGCGGAGCTCCGGCGAGGCTCGCCGGCGAATGGCGGCGTCCCTCGGTGATCTGAGTGCATGGGCGTGCTCAGGAGGTCGAGACGAACTCGGGGGTACCCGCTATGGTCGCTGACGTGGACGGAGTTGCCGGCGACGAGCTTCGCGACGGAGATGGTTTCGGGGGCGAAGTGAGTTTGGGGCTGCGGTGGTTCCCGATCAAAATTGAGTAGGGGGACGGGTTCACGGGAGGGTGAGGAGGTTGCTGGCGAAGCGAACGGAGAGCGGGAGGTACTGGAGGTGCCGGATTGGCCGGGGCGGTGGCGGCGGCAGGAGTTGCCGGAGATGAGGAAGGAGGCCTCCCCGGGTCGAATGCGAGCTAGGGGAGTGCCATTGGGGTGGCGTGAGGTTGCCTGCGTGCTCGGGGGAGTTCGGGGACCTCTTTTTATAGCTCGTCGAGGTCGATTCCGCGGCGGCCGGATAAGAACGACGGCGGACCGCCTTCCTGTAGTGGCAGGGCGTCGTGGCGGCGACGAGCGCTAGGGGACACGCTTGCGGATGAGCACGCACTGCTCCAGGAGGCAGGTGGCGAGCGGGGGAGGCTCGGACGGCGCCGACATGAGCAGGGGCTGCCGGGCGGCCGCGGCGGCTAGCTCTTGGCCTGCCAGGGCGTGGCGAGGGGCGGCTTGGCGTGTTGCGGTGAGAAGGGGAGCGTGTGGCGTGGTGCTGCAGAGCGGGCCAAAACCATGGGGGCCAGCGTGTCGGCTCGGCGCACGTGCGTGCCAAACGCACGCTCTGCTCGCGCCCTAGGCGTGCACGGGATGTGCTCGACGTAATGCTAGAGCATGCTACAGAGCTTGGGTGAGGCTGGCATTTAGCAGATCTAGGTTAGGAGTAACGGGGAGTCTAGTGGACATGCTTGTTTGATCAGAGGTGCAAGTTCACAGTGCAATGCCACAATTTATGTCAAAACAGATCATGCCCGTAAGGTGTTTGATAAAATGCTAAGGGCACTTAGGCAGGTCTTGGAGTGGCCAAAAACTCCAGATTGTGGTCTCTTTAGATGTACAAGAGGGTGGTGAGGTTAGTTTGCCAAAAGCAGAAACTTGCTAGTGCAAGTTTTGCAAAACTACAATTCTGGACAGGAAATAAATGACATTATTTCATGAACCAAAAATATGCCAATGGGTGCATGCTCCTGGACTTAGGGGTTTGGTAGGGCTGTCTACAAGTGGGAGAAAGCACAAGATCATTGGAGCAAAATTAAATAGGGTTGTAGTAGAAATCACAAGGCTGGACCAGAATGAAAATGAGGTTGATTCACTCAAATTTTTCAAAGAACAGCACTAGGTTTTTGCATAATGTTGAATCATATGCTACTACCAATATCCCATAATTTTGGTGGAGGCTAGAAGGAATTATTTAAAAGGGTTGTAGTGCAAATTGCACTCTGGACCAGAGAAGGAAAATTGAGTGTAGAGCTCAAAATATTCCATGAATAAAAGATATTTTCGTATAAAAATGATTGAAAAACATCACATGACATCTCCAAATTTTGGTTGGAATTTTAAGTGAATTTATCAAATGGTTGTAGTTCAAATATGGCCATATAACCTTGAAAAACCATTTTTCAAGAAAATAAAGATCAAGCAATTTAATTAGTTAATTAGTTATACTGATAAAAGAAAAGTTTTTCTTGAGAGGTTAATCAAGTCCAATAACATAATTGAAAGGTTTTCACTCTGGGGAAAAACTCCATAATAACAAGGGAGAAAATGGTTCAAAAATCAAAAGGGAGCCCAGAAAATAAAAGTTTTAATTCCTGGCAAAAAAAAAATTTAATAAAACAAGGCCAAAATTTTGGAGTGTCACAATGGAGGAGACTTTCCACTTGCCTCCCGCTCCGGACATCGCTGGAGAAGGTTGAGGTGGGAAGTGCGGGCTTGGGCGCTGGAGCTCGGGTGCGCAGAAGATGGGTAGGCAAAGGAGGAAGAAGGCGTAGGTAAAAAGGTGGATCCTTGTCCCCTTATATGGGCGGATGCGGTTGTGCGTCCCCACCTGCCTAGTAAAACTCGCTTGCCTCCCAAGCGCCGTGATAAGTGGCGCGGATGGGTTACCCACGTCCGTATTGATGAGAATCCCGTAACAGGGAGGTACACAATCTCTGCTTTGACAAGACGTGCCAAGGAAACCGCCTCGCAAAACATGTTGAGGTGGAAAAGTGAAAATGATTCGAACGAAGGACTTGGCTGTAGTGTAATGATGCACTGCGGAATACGTCAGCAGATTTGATTTGTGTTAATATTATTCTCTCTATGGCAATATGTGGAAGCTTATTTTGCAGAGCCGGACACTACTCTTGGTGTTTACAATCTTCTATGAAGGACTTGGAGGAGGAACCCGCCTTGCAATGCCGAAGACAATTTGCGCGCCGGACTCGTCATCATTGAAGCCTGGTTCAGGGGCTACTGAGGGAGTCCTGGATTAGGGGGTGTTCGGGTAGCCAGACTATACCTTCAGCCGGACTCCTGGACTATGAAGATACAAGATTGAAGACTTCGTCCCGTGTCCGGATGGGACTTTCCTTGGCGTGGAAGGCAAGCTTGGCGATGCGGATATTCAAGATCTCCTACCATTGTAACCGACTCTTGTAACCCTAACCCTATTCGGTGTCTATATAAACAGGAGGGTTGTAGTCCGTAGGACAAAATCAACTCCATACACAACAATCATACCATAGGCTAGCTTCTAGGGTTTAGCCTCCTTGATCTCGTGGTAGATCAACTCTTGTACTACCCATATCATCACTATTAATCAAGCAGGAGTAGGGTATTACCTCCATCGAGAGGGCCCGAACCTGGATAAAAACATCGTGTCCCTTGTCTCCTGTTACCATCCGACCTTGACGCACAGTTCGGGACCCCCTACCCGAGATCCGCCGGTTTTGACACCGACAATGAGCTTGACAGACATGCGGTTGGAGCGCTCCCATTTCTCCTTATTAGCCTCATAAACCTTGCTTTTCTCAAGAAGGTTTTCATCATCAGAGGGCGGAGGAATAGGAGCTTTTTCTCTAAGTGCGCAGTCAAGGTCCATGATCACAAGGGCATTCAGAATATGCTCCTTCCAGGAAGGAAATTTGGTTTCATTGAGATGCTCAATTCCACTGATGTGCACAGAAATAGCTAATGGGTTGAAGGCTGAATTAAAGGGAAAATAACATGGATATTAGAATTAAAAAATTGTGAAAATAACATCCATACCAAATTGTAACTTATTGCATGTTATTTGCATTAGTCTGATTAATACATGCCAAAAATAAATTAAATCCTAATTCGCAACACCGTTGGGCAGTAACGAAAAAAGGAACAAATGAACTATCTTTATTGGGAAATTAATTTTAATAATCATGATCATAATCAACTTTGGTCAGAATATAATCATGCATCACAAAAATTAATTATTGCAATTACCCCAAGATATATAGTAGCCTTAGATAAAAGGTCCAAAAATAATCATGATCACATACCACGTTGGTCAGTATGTAACCATGTAGTACTAAAATTAATTATCATGATTGTCGTGAGAATATATAGCATTGTTAAACCAAAATTTCTCGTTGGTTCCATTCTAATTCAACACTTAATGCTCGTGAATAACGACTGAAATGCACGTAAAAATAATAATAATCAACCATGCAATTTAGTTAGCAGAATTAAATAAGAATGCACGTAACTTGTGCACGGGAGACGGCAGTGCAGGAATCATGCGCTGCTGCCTAACTAAAGCACTAGCAACTAATTGATGACCGGCAGCAAACAGAACTAATGCACATGTAACCTATGAAAAATACAGCAGGTGCAAAGGCTAAGGCTCTAATTTGTATGATGCAACACCCAGAAAAAAAATACTCATGAAATACAAATGTTTAAACAGCCATCTACTGTTTTAAAATAACAACAGAATTTAAAAGCTTGGCATGTAGTCTTCCTGAAAGTACCAGGAAGCTGAGGAGTTAAAACTAAATAAGCTGCACGTGCTAGTACAAGATTACTTTCCAACTCTGATGCTGCCTGGCATCGCTAGTTATTAACCAAAAATGCTTCTGTGCGGCCCAGTAATAAGTAAGACCCCGGCCAAATTAGTGGCAGCCTAGTCAGTTACGAGGAGTGCATTGTCTCGAAAAAGAAAAAGTTACGAGTGCAAGGCCGAATCCCTAATCGACCAAACCAGCTCCCTCCGTCGCCGCTACCATCAGGAAAAACGTATCGAGCGACGCGACAGTTACGAAAATGAGCCGGCTATGCGGGGAAGGTGATGATGCGCCGCGTCCTGCGCTATTACGTCCCCATGACGCGCACGGCAGCCAGAGCATCGCCCTGATGCGTGCGGCGTCGAGACTCGGCATGATGCGCACTGCGACTAATGCAGACGGCGGCGGCGGCGATGGCAGCGTGCGGCGCTCGCGTGGCTCTTAGATGCGCGCAGTTGCGGCAACACGTCGCGATGCGCTCGCCTGACACCTGATGCACGCAGCGGAGGAAGCACCACCGTGAGGCGAGTCACGTCAGCAAAAACGAGAAGACGGCGGCGCTCGGAACTGACGAGCGGCGTCACCGGTAGAATGCGTGCGCGAGGCAAGACTGCCGGCGACAATGATGCTGGCTGAAGCACGTGACCCTTGATGCGCATATACCACGCCTCCACGCGCGATTTTTAGGCAAGTTATACCAAGACAGATTTTTAGGCACGTGACCCTTGCTACTGATACCAAATGATAGAATAACTGCTGAGATTATATAAGTGCTAATGAATCTTATCTAATATACATGAACACAATTTGATCTGATGCGGTAATTAGTGGCCAGTAGATAATTATACCTCCGTTTGGAGAGGCCATCTCGGTAGAGAAATTAGAGTCTGAAGTTGATGACGAACTGCAGCAGCGTCTCCAGCACTTTGCCGAAGAAACGGCAAGGCCTTCATGTCAATGAGCTGCGCCTCTCCTGATTGAAAAGGAGTGATTCTGGGAGGAGAGGATGACTAATGCGATTGACTCATGTTTAGGTGCATCTGCTCCCTTATATAATGCGCTGACTTTGACTGTGGGACCTTAACCATATTAACATAAATTCCCCCCCCCCCCCCCCCCCCCCAATCACGGGCCCGATTGTTAATTGCCATTTAATTGGTATTAATCCCGAAATTAACTAATGGGCCCATATTAACTTATGGTAATTAACGTTTTGACCATTTGGTCACATAATAATTCCAACACCAAGTGCCCTGACCTACGCTATAGAGAGATCATGTGAAAACAAAGCTGAAGTTTTTGCTCGGATGAGAAGGAAAGTGATCTTCGAGCAACAGTAGACCTGTGTTCATTGTTGTTTTTTATGTTTAAGTTTATCTATCTTGCCTTAATTATAATGGTCCATGCAAATATACTTGGATGAGTTGCCAACCCAGTAGGAAGTTTGCTTTATTTTTGGTGCTACCGCCTCCTTTCTTGAAGCATTTGATGGCGTCGATCACTGGCCCAATTAGAACACGAGTTAGTGGAATCTTGTGATAAGAGTAAGGGTTGAGAGTGAGCGGGATGCGGGTTGGAGTTGGCCTGTTCAGTAACAGTTGTCTTGAGCAGAATATTTTTTCTATTTTGGAAAATGTGGCAAAGTGCATTTCATTAGAGATGGCTTTGCTGTAAATTGCATGAGTGAGAGGTTTGTTTGTTTTTTCATCAAATCGTACAATTTTTTATCTTTGTATAGAAGGGTAAAAGTATTGGTAGGTTGACTCAAGAGTTAATAACGGACACGGTGGCGTGATTGAATGGACATCATATTTTTATTTTGTGGTAATGCATGACATTCAACTATATGTTACAATGTGACAAAGACTCATGAGACATTGGATCTGCCTTCTTGGGTGTCACGGGCGGCGCACGCCTCCTCGCCCTGATAACAGTGGCGGGGAACTCCACCTTGGCGGTCTGTGGTGAACGTACGGTGTAAAGGAGAGAGGGCGTCATGACGAAGGTGAGCTGGGCGTCATTCGGCTTTAAAGGAGTGGGCTCCAGCGAAAAATATCCAGCTACGGGCTGCTTCTCCCTCTGGATTAACTCATTAGATGGACCATTAAGCTAAGCTTGTAGGTTGTAACTTAGGAGTAGCATTTTACATACTCAACTTATCTTAATCGTATACCCTTAATTAGCTCAACGAGGACACGGTCATTTGGGTATGACATTGTGCACGACGCACACGTTAGGATACTATGCTAGTACTACCAGGCAGCAAGTAAACGGATGCTGAACTTGGACAATGGCACTCTTTGTGGAAGGTTCGATTGAATCTCTGGTCAGCAGTCAAACTCATACGTACCAAATTAGAGAGGGCGATGGAAAAGCTCAATGAAGTCTCTTACAGTTTTCTTTTTGCAAACAGACTGTGTCAACATCTTGCCAAGTGGATAAATACGACGTGCGTCACAGTAGACCAGTGACCGTATATATATGAGTCCACAAGCGTATTCCGTATTCGGCTAAAATTGCCAAACTCGATGAAGTTCAAACTTAGAATTACGTATTATTTTTCCACACACGGTTCCAAAAATTAGCACCGTGTTGTGTGGGGCTGGAAATATTAGGCTACATCTGCCGTGACCTAGGATCACCGTGTTGTCTGGGGCTGGGAATATTCAGCCACATCTGCCGTGACCTACGATCAAGCCGTTTCAGCAGGCCGCCTATTTAAGCACCCGATTCCGATAGCTTCAGCACCAACTACAACTACCGCCTATAGATCCACGAGAAGTAGATGGCCAAGCACGGGCGCAAGTACAAGGATGACGCAGAGAAGGCGCTGCGCTTCCAGGTGTTCAAAGCCAACTCCGAGCTTGTCGCCAGGTCCAACGCCGATGGCACCAAGAAGTACCACCTGGCCGTCAACAAGTTCGCCGACCTGACCAGCAAGGAGTTCGCCGCCAGCTACACCGGGTTCAAGCCCGCGCCACCGGGACCCAAGATGCTGCCGGGATTCAAGTACAAGAACGTCAGCCTCTCCGCCGCCGACGAGCAGGGCGTTGACTGGAGGACCACAGGCGCACTTACCGGTGTAAAGTACCAAGGACGGTGTGATACGTACCTACTCAGTGCATGCATGCATGCACGTTCTTTACCGTGAGTAGTCCGTAATCCGTAATAAGTAAAACTTACACGACGTCGTTTGGTTTGCTACGTACAGGATGCTGCTGGGCCTTCTCTGCGGCGGCTGCCGTGGAGACCACCGGCCAGATGGTCTCCCTCTTAGAGCAGCAGCTGCTCGACTGCACCACCGAGAACCACGGGTGCGGCGGCGGCTTCATGACCTCTGCCTTCGAGTACATAGTGGACAACGGAGGCATCACCACCGAGGACGCCTACCCATACGTCACGGCCCAAGGCAGGTGCGACTCCGATGCCACGCAGCCGGCCGCCACCATCCGCGGCTACCAGGTCGTGCCCGCCAACAACGAGGACGCGCTTGCCGCCGCCGTCGCTAACCAGCCCGTGTCCGTCGGCATCGATGGAAAGCAGCCGAGCTTCCAGATGTACAATGGCGGCAACATGACCGGCGACGCCTGCGGCACAGAAATTAACCACGCGGTCACCCTGGTGGGCTACGGTGTCGAGCAGGATGGGACAAGCTACTGGCTCATCAAGAACTCGTGGGGCCAAAACTGGAGAGAAGGAGGCTACATGAAGCTCCAGAGAGGCACGGGCGCCTGCGGCGTTGACATGCTGGCATCTTACCCTGTCGCATGAACCTACCGAAGCACAAGATACATTAATTAAAATTATTACTACGCTACTCCTATATATAGAATAAACACAACCTGATTAACCGCATGTGCTTGCTTTGAAGAGATTATTAAGGGGCACTCCTTGATGTAACATGAGATTGTTTTACTATCTAATATGTACTATGAATGAGCGATTATTTGTACAATCCATTCTAGCCACCTTCGACACTATACTCTATGTTTCATGTGAGTTCACTACAAAAAAAATATATTGTCTCAACATATTCTAGGCGGTTTTTCGCTCCCTCTTCCGTTTGCTAGGAAATGTCAATTTCAATGTGGAAATTAAGAAAATGGGGGATGATAATTAAGATCGGATGCCCCAGACCCAAACTACCCACGGTCCGTTATGAAAATGTCAATTCCGTCAGGCAAAAATGCTATGAATGATCAGACGGAATGCCTCATGCCCAACTACCCGCATACGGGCCCTCACTTTTAATATACCAATGTTATCGAGACAATGTCGGCGTTTCCTTTGGGAACCTGATTCTATTGGTGCTCAAGTTCTAAGTGTTGGGGAACGTAGCAAAAATTCAAAATTTTCCTATTTGTCACCAAGATCTATCCATGGAGAAACCAGCAACGAGGGGAAGGAGAGTGCATCTACATACCCTTGTAGATCGCTAAGCGGAAGCGTTCAAGTGAACGGGGTTGATGGAGTCGTACTCGTCGTGATCCAAATCACCGGAGGTCCTAGTGCCGAACGGACGGCACCTCCGCGTTCAACACACGTACAGCCCGGTGACGTCTCCCATGCCTTGATCCAGCAAGGAGAGAGGGAGAGGTTGAGGAAGACTCCATCCAGCAGCAGCACAACGGCGTGGTGGTGGTGGAGGAGCGTGGCAATCCTGCAGGGCTTCGCCAAGCACCACGGGAGAGGAGAAGGACTTGGGAGAGGGGGAGGGCTACACCAAAGGCAAAAGGTAAGAAGTCCTCCATCTCCCCACTATATATAGGGGGGGCCAAGGAGGGGCGCCGGCCCTAGGAGATCCAATCTCCTAGGGGGGCGGCGGCCAAGGGAGGATTCCCTCCCCCCCAAGGCACCTAGGGGTGCCTTCCCCTTGTGGGACACTTCCATTAAGGTTTCCCCCACACTAGGCGCATGGGCCCTAGGGGAAAGTGGTGCCCCAGCCCACTTTGGGCTGGATCCCTTCCCACTTCAGCCCATGGGACCCTCCGGGATAGGTGGCCCCACCCGGTGGGCCCCCGGGACCCTTCCGGTGGTCCCGGTACAATACCGATGACCCCGAAACTTGTCCCGATGGCCGAAATAGGACTTCCTATATACAAATCTTTACCTCCGGACCATTCCGGAACTCCTCGTGACGTCCGGGATCTCATCCGAGACTCCGAACAACATTCGGTAACCACATACAAACTTCCTTTATAACCCTAGCGTCATCGAACCTTAAGTGTGTAGACCCTACGGGTTCGGGAACCATGCAGACATGACCAAGACGTTCTCCGGTCAATAACCAACAGCGGGATCTGGATACCCATGTTGGCTCCCACATGTTCCACGATGATCTCATTGGATGAACCACGATGTCAAGGACTTAATCAATCTCGTATGCAGTTCCCTTTGTCCATCGGTACGATACTTGCCCGAGATTCGATCGTCGGTATCCCGATACCTTGTTCAATCTCGTTACCGGCAAGTCTCTTTACTCGTTCTGTAACACATCATCCAGTGATCAACTCCTTGATCACATTGTGCACATTATGATGATGTCCTACCGAGTGGGCCCAGAGATACCTCTCCGTCACACGGAGTGACAAATCCCAGTCTCGATTCGTGCCAACCCAACAGACACTTTCGGAGATACCCGTAGTGCACCTTTATAGTCACCCAGTTACGTTGTGACGTTTGGCACACCCAAAGCACTCCTACGGTATCCGGGAGTTGCACAATCTCATGGTGTAAGGAAATGATACTTGACATTAGAAAAGCTTTAGCATACGAATTACACGATCTTGTGCTATGCTTAGGATTGGGTCTTGTCCATCACATCATTCTCCTAATGATGTGATCCCGTTATCAACGACATCCAATGTCCATGGTCAGGAAACCGTAACCATCTATTGATCAACGAGCTAGTCAACTAGAGGCTTACTAGGGACATGGTGTTGTCTATGTATCCACACATGTATCTGAGTTTCCTATCAATACAATTCTAGCATGGATAATAAACGATTATCATGAATAAGGAAATATAATAATAATCAATTTATTATTGCCTCTAGGGCATATTTCCAACACTAAGGACTAAGTACTATCCATAAGGTGATCTCCTAAGCTGTGAGTTGAAAAAGGGAAGCTCTTACACATGGCAAAGTGTATTGTCTGCTATTCAGACTTTTAAAGAGGCCATATCTGAAGGGCGGAAATGGAGAGAATATTAATATCCTCTATAACACTAAGCTCCTTAATTTTAAAGGGCTCACAATCAATTAAGGTCTCCAATTGAAATTGGGTCACCCGATTTTGACCTTCAACAATTTTTGAAAGCGCTCACATTCAATTATTTTATACTACACACTACTTTCTAATTTTTTAGGCCTCACGGTTAATTAAGGTCTTCAATTTAAATTAAGTCACTCAATTTTGACTGGGTCAATAATTGCTCAAGGAGCTCTCCCATTCAATTATTTTAAGTCACTATTGTTACCTAATTTTTAAGCTCTTCAATTCGATTGAGGTATTCAATTATAGAGCAATCCTTTTTCAAATCAATCAACAGCAACCAGCCTATAAAAATATATCAATCTTCCGCATCTCTCCCACCACCTACAAAAAAGAAATGCCACCATGTGATATTGTAGCACTAATATAGTACATACAGGTACCAACACAGAAATTTTCCCATATAAATATGGGTTTCTTAGCGGATAGAACAGAATCACATTGAGAAAGACCCACCAAATCACGCGGTGACCGTGGTGGGCTACGGTGTCGAGTAGGATGGGACAAGCTACTGGCTCATCAGGAACTCATGAGGCCAAAACTGGGGAGAAGAAGGTTACATGTGTGCTTTAGGCGAAAGCGTCTTACCTCAACGAGAGAGGACGCGCTGCATGTTTATAGACAGGGGCGCACCTCCCTGGATAGCGCATACAGTTGGAGATTACAACTTGAGGGAGAAGAAAAGATAGAGAAAAAAAAATATATGGTTACATAGTTGAGTTATCTCATCTAACTACCTAACTATGCCGCACAAGTCTATATTCTCTCCAAGGCTGTCACGCTACACCATATTGTGTTTAACAGCATGAAGCTCCAGAGAGGCACGGGCGCCTGCGGCGTTAACAAGTTGGCATCTTACCCTGTCGCATGAACCTACGGAAGCACAAGATCCATTAATTAATTATTAAAAATATATATCACTAGTAGTAGTCAATGCTACTCCTATATATAGAATAAACACAGCTTGATGAACTCCTAGATATAATATGAGATTGTTTTACTATCTAATATGAACCATGAATGACCAATTATTTGTACCATATATTCTAGCCACCTTCGACACTGTACTATATGTTTCAAGTAATATAACAAAGGGACAGCTTTGTACATGTGAGTTCACTACAAAAAAAAATATCGTCTCAGCATATTCTAGACGATCTTTCGCCAGAACATCATGGTCTTGCCCGAGTCCCCTGTTCCGTTCGCTAGGAAATGTCAATTTCAGCATGGAAAGAACGTCGGGAATGATAAGACATTTCTTATTGTCTATTCACGTTGTAGAGAAGTAGTTGAGATGAGCCTGTATAAACTCCAGTCATGCAAGTAGGTGCAAGGAGTGACTAGCGATGGCTCATCGACCAACTGATGCGGGCATACTTATCTTGTGGATTGAGGATGAATTCTTCATG
Source organism: Triticum urartu (assembly GCF_003073215.2). Classification (NCBI taxonomy): domain Eukaryota; kingdom Viridiplantae; phylum Streptophyta; class Magnoliopsida; order Poales; family Poaceae; genus Triticum; species Triticum urartu. Next base: position 37,117 of record NW_024113617.1, read on the forward strand.
GAGGCGGACAAGACGCCCATGCTGCAGATAACAATATAAATATGCCCGCATACAAACTCAAGAAGCCCACATACAAACTCCATCCCACATACAAACTCAAGATATACAATGCACACGAAACACCACAGTTATGGCTTCAACTCATACTCCCAAGGCATACAGAGTCTCTTTTTCAGGCTGGGACCTATATTCCCGGCCGATGCATCCTATTCACAGTCTGTAATATTGAATCCCACCATGAACCACATGGATACACCCCAATGACCATCATCCTCGTATATCCAGGAAGCTAGTCTCTCTTCTGTCCCTACTAACCGTTACAACTCGACAAGAGAAGTTCATCCGGGATGGAGCACACAAAGGGCAAGAGGGAAACTGTTCAACTAGGGATGATGGATCATTGTGTAGTACTCCCTCCGTTCCTAAATATTTGTCTTTTTAGACATTTCAAATGACTACTACATACGGATGTATGTAGACATATTTTAGAGTGTGGATTCACTCATTTTGCTCCGTGTGTAGTCACTTGTTAAAATGCCTAGAAAGACAAGTATTTAGGAACGGAGGGAGTAGTAGCTGTGCAATTATATATTATAATGAAAGTTGAGCTACTGATTTTGACTTTAAGTGCAAATAATAAGTAGATCGTGGTGAACTGCGCAAGAATATATATGGTACAATTATGAATGGCATTCACACTCAAGAAAACTAACGTAGACATGGCTACATGTACCACTAGCAATGTAAGAGCATCTCTACCCGATCCCTCAAAACCGGTTAAAGGAGTAAAAAATATGTTTTAGGGAGCTAAACTAGACCTAGCCAAACACTTATCTAGTTTAGCACCTAAAAAGTTATATTCCTCCCATTGACCATCGCTAATATTTACCGAGATGCGGCTGAATCTGAGGATAAATACCCCCCTTGTGCCGCCTCTCTCTCTCTCTCTCTCTCTCTCTCTCTCTCTCACCGCATTGACATGGCACGCTAGCACCGTAGCCACACCGCTCCCACGCCAGCACTTTCAATAGACCGGCGTTGCCCCCGAAATGGCGGGATTCAGCCGTTTGAGGTCCCCGCCGCCACTTAGAAGCGTGGACACGCATCGTGCTGCACCAACGTGGCGGCGCAGCCTCCTCCAACTGCTTCATCAACATGCCGCCACCTAAGAGGAAGAACCGCGACATGCGGCAGTGGCTGTGGGGGATGCTGGTGTCAGAAATCAAGGATAGGGACACGATCCAACGCTACTGGATTGTTTCCTTCCAGACGGAGGAGCTGGCGGTGAGGGCGTACAATGTGAAGGCAGTGGGTGTCTATGGCAACTGGACGAATATCAACTTCCCCCTCAGCAACCGAGAGGTCCCGGAGTTCGTCACCATTGACCCTCGAGTGGTCTCCCGCAACGAGGAGCAGGAGAATTGGGATGCCTTCAAGCGGCTCGACGTGGCGCACACCCATGAGGAGTACCTGGCCAAGCTCTGCTTCAATCATCAAGGGTTTGTCACCAAGGACTCTTGATGTCTCGAGTAATACAAGAAGTGGGCTATTGACGAGGCGGGGCTGTCTGGTGGGGAGGTCGTCGTCCTTTGCTCCAGCGACTCTGGCTCCTCTGTCTGATTTCACACATTCAAATGCAAGGGCTTCGCCGTCTAGAGCTAGGCCGTAGCAGAGAAGATCTACAGGCAAGAGCAGCCCTTCTGAGAGGCTATTGGTGGAGAACTAGAGAGAGAGAGGAGCCAGAACCTCAGTGAGGAATTCTATGGTAATGAGGGGCACCCCCGGTGGGTCAAATTTGAAATGTTTAATCGCTAACAGTGGTATTTGTTATTTCTTTTATCCACTCAAGAACCATCTGACTTGACCTAATGTCTATGCTACACATATTTGGTCTATATGACCCTACATCCATTCATCGTATAATTGAAAGAGTACCACATGAGCTACCAAATTGTCTTTCTCTCACAAAAAAAGCTACCAAAGTATTTATTTCTTATTCCTCTAACACAAGATGTATCTCGAAAGTGATCCAAGTTAGTAACCAATGAGTTCATGTAGTGATTTAATAGTGTTCATAGAAAATCAAAGATGTAATTGGATATCCTCCGGACGCTGCCTCGTCGAGTAGTACACGGGCTGCAACATTCCGGCTGAGATCCTCCGGATCCTCTCCACCCAGCCGCCGTCATTGCAGGAGGACTTTCATGAGTAGCTCGCCGACAGGTTGCCCCAAATCTTACAAGAGTCTCAGGTAAGTTTACAAATATACGTGTTAGATCTCTGTATACATTTTTTTGAGTGGTTAGATCTATGTGTAGATATCTTTTTTTTGGACATGTCAGATTTGGGCCGGCCTCACCCGCTGCTGAGCTGAAGCCCACCAAGTCCGCTAGGGTTGTTTCTTTCTGCTCCTCCCGAGCGCCCCTCTCCTCTGCTCCTCCTACATAACCATGGATTGGAAAGACACGATCCAGTGGATCATCTCAACTGGTGTATCATTCCTCGACGCGCTCCGGCTCCAAGACGAGCTGGTGCAACTCCGGACCAGCTTGCCCAGAGCTCTCGTGCCCTCATGCATCGTGCTGACTGGGGCAGATTCAAAAACAAGGACCTTTCAGTACTCTTCCCACAGAGGAAAGGCAGGTCAACTCTTATCATACTCTGCTAACTTTGCAAGAAACCTATACCATGCTAGCAAAAGTAGAGTGACTGCAATCCAGGCCAGGATTGACAAACTTACCACTGAGCTAGAGGGGCTACTCAACTTGTTGGGTCTAAACGTTGAGCCAGTGCAGCTTGGAAAGCCGCTCATGCCAGAGACAAGTTCAATGATCAAGGAGCCCGTAGTGTTTGGACGTGACAGTGAAAGAGATCTGGTGATTGACTTGCTGCATGTGCCACTCAGGAGTTCCAGCTCTTACTCCTCTGGGAAGACAACAACAACAGCAGCAGCTGCTTTTACTTCAAAATCCAGAGCAAAGAAACTGAAAGGTGAGAGTAGCGCAACAGGATTGTGCAATCAGACCATAAACACTTACGGAGTTGTTTCTGTTTTGCCAATTGTTGGCATCGGTGGAGTGGGGAAGACCACTCTCGTTCAGCTGGTTTACAATGATACAAGGGTGAAAAACCACTTTGGTTTGAGGATGTGGGTTTGTATTTCTGACGTTTTTGACATTAAAAAGATAATCAAAGATATCACTGAGTGTGCCACTGATGGGGTGTGTGATAGGTCCCGCAGTTTAAATGTTCTTCAAGGGGAACTAAGGAAAATTCTGATGAAGCAAAAGTTTCTTCTAGTGTTGGATGATATATGGCCAAATGCTATTGATGAATGGCAGACATTTTTTGCACCATTCAGGAATGTACTTGAAGGCAGTGTCATCTTAGTGACTACAAGATTTGCGACTATTGTCAGCCTTGTCACAAACACTAGGACCATTGAACTCAAAGGATTGCCTGAAGATACATTTTTGGAGTTCTTCAACATATGTGCATTTGGTACAGATTGTGCAGAATCGTATCCAAAGTTGCAGGTCATTGGTCAGGACGTGGCCTCTAGGTTGTGTGGGTCTCCCTTGGCAGCTAAAACTCTTGGCCGCTTGTTGAATATGGAGCTCACAGAACGCCATTGGATAACTGTCCAGAATAGTGAATTGTGGGAGCTGCCACATCAGGACAATGAGATATTGCCAGCCCTTCAACTCAGCTACCTCTATCTTCCACCGGAACTTAAGAGATGCCTTGCACTTTGTTCAATGTTTCCCAAAGGTTATAGATTTGAAAGAGATGAGATAGTTGACATTTGGGTGACACATGGCTTTGTTGTGCCGGAAGGAAGCATGCATCCCGAAGAGTTGGGTGTTGCATACTTGGATGATCTCCGAAGCAGATTCCTTCTTCAAACTGATCCTAGGTTCCGTGATGTAAGTAGATATGTAATGCATGACTTGATCCATGCCATGGCACAATCTGTTTCACTAGATGAATGTTTTTTGTTGCAAGATATGAACTATCGTAATCAGAGGAAAATACCACCCACAGTTCCCCATATGTCAATTGAGGTACACCGTGAAGCTCAGAACAGAATGGCAGACATTCACCATTTGGATAAATTGCATTCATTTAGGTTTGGGACTAGATCTGAAGTTAGAATTTCATGGTTAAATAAGCTCTCCAACATCCTCTTTTTGAGTCTAAAAGGCTGCGAGCTGAAAAACCTACCTGAGAGCATTTGTGTATTGAATCATCTTCGCCACCTTGATATATCACATAGCAGAATAATTAAGCTACCTGAGAGTTTTCGGTGCCTATACAGCCTACAGGTTCTCAATGCTAGTCATTCAAGACTGCAAACAATTCCTGATGGCATAACAACACTAGTCAACTTGCGTAATCTAGCACTGCCAGTGAATGCCTCACATAATTTGTCAACAAAAAGTGGTCTTGGAAATTTGTGTTCTCTGTGGAACTTGAGCTATTTTACGGTTGGAGAAGGTAATGGGAGGAGAATTAGTGAGTTGAAGAACATGAATCAGCTGAGAGAAATGCTATCTATCAAATCTTTTGCTAACGTTCAGACTATGGAAGAAACTGCCGAGGCTAGAATTGTTGACAAGCAATACCTTAAGGTATTAATTATACATTGGCGACAATGTAGATTCTTCCCGATGGAACATGAACATGACAATAGCAATACACTCGAAGGCTTGGATCGTCATTCAAGAATTGAACGTCTTGTACTTGAAGGCTTTCGGTTTGATAACTTAGCTCCAAGTTGGTTAACTCCTGAAAACCTACCTTCATTAAGAAATCTAGATCTTTCCCACTTTGTTTTCCCATCACTACTCTGCGCCTTTCCTGGTGTTGTGGTCTGAGAAATCTTGATCAGTGCCTGGACCCAGAACATTTGCCATTTGTCCAGTCAATAGAGCTTGATTGGTGTCCAAATCTAGTATCGGTCCCTGTGCACAGTTTTGTGGGTTTTGTTTTCCTTCAAGATCTGAGAATCCACCAGTGCTTCAAGTTGGTGTGCCCTAGGGAAATGGTTTTGCCCCCTGCACTCAGAAGACTTTGTGTTTCCTTTTGCGGTGAGCTTGGCAATTCATTTCCAGATTGCTTGGAGAATCTCAACTTTCTCACCCTTCTGCATTTGGAAGCGTGTCTCACTATAAGGCTCATTCGATTGAACTCGATCAACACAAACATGCTAAGTTGTCTGGTTCTTCGTCATTGCTCAGAACTGTCATCCATCGAAGGATCTGGCGCTCTTCTATACATGAAGTATGTTGACATATTGAGCTGCCCTAAACTCACAGGGATAAGTCAACCATTCAAAAGGAATAAACTGGAGAAAGTAGAGGAGACAGAACTGCTAGAATTTATCAAACCACGCAAGGAATGAACTGCAGAAAGTTGAGCAGATGGAGCTGCTAGAATGTATCAAACCACGGAATCATGGAAGAGTTCAAGAGAAAAGGTAAAAAGATGAACAAACTCACTTAGTAGAAGAATAAATTCTTGCCAAATTCAGTTACATAGTCATTCAGAAAAAAAATCAAATTGCATTCATGTCAGTTGTTACAGCTTTATAGGTTAATAGTGATATATTTATCATCTAGATCTAAGGTCACCGAATTTTCGAGTTGTAGCACTGTTGCCGTGTTAGGGTGATAGCTTAAGTTTTTTACTTGGAAATTGATGTGGCATATTAGAGCAGTCTATCACACCAATATTTTTTTTGTCATTTACTTAATGTATATACTGCACATGTTCCTTTGAACTTTCTATATATGACTAACCGACTAGATGGATGGTTACGTTTCTCAGGAAATAAGATGTTTCAACTAACTGCATTAGTTTCATAGTCCTTCATGACTCAATGTCTCAATGCCTAGTAGCAAGTGCAAAATTTCTGTGGTCCAGGGCCTTCTCTTTACTTATACCTTGTTTATGTATACACAGGAGTGATGTTCTGTTCAGATCATAGCGTTCGAGGTCAGTAGCTGCTTTTCTGATGTCCAGTGGGATGTTTCATTTTGTATGTCTCTCTTCTGAATGGCTAAACTGGAATCAACTTATGGCTTTGTTAGCGGAACAGGCTCTGAGCAAAAGGGAGGATGAAATCTCACGGGGTTTATATAAATCTGGGATTCAGACAATGAAGTTCATGAACGACAAATGTGCTCTAGAGGGGGGAAACCATAGGAGGAGAAAGCTCTAGAGAGCTACGTTATCACAGCAGATCAAAGTGTTACAGGAAGTTTTTTGAAGTGATGGTTCACTGTCGGGAGCAATTGGTGGGAGTCACAAGTGTGTGACATTTGAAGAGACATGCTGAGCATATCATTATGTCTCGGCTACTTTTTAACTGGTAAGCTGTAACCCCAGTCTTCCCTGTGTGAACTACGTGTACTTGGTTATCTCTATTTCCTGTTCAGTTGCATTCTTCTCTACCATGATGGCACTGTACTTAGGTACTGGGCACTGCATAATGCAATACACGTGTAGGTTTGTTGTATTTGCAAAGCAAATATAGTGGCTTTAAAGTATATATCTGAATAATGTATGACTTCATGAATTGGCTTGCATAAGAAAGTGTAAATCTGTCTTTGTGTATTGGATTAATGTGTAAATTTTGGCCTTCCTGATCGTCCATGGATTACCATTTTCCTTCCAAACTCATAATAATATAGTTATCTAATCACTAATGTACCTCTTGAAAGTTGAAACGCTTGACGGTATCTACAGATGAGGCTCAATGTAAGCTAGCTGGTCTCTGTGCGCTCTCTGCGCTTGCAGAGTTGCCAACTAGCCAAAATAATTCTTAATTCTTTTTTGAACTATACGTATCTTGTTCAATCGAATTTACAATCTAGGATGTCAGTATAGTTCTAGTAATACCTATTTTAATTTCTTAATACTAGTGTTTTCTTAACTAGAAACTGTAGGAGGGCTCTGATGATAAAATTTGTTTCAGAAAAGAACATTTACAATGGAATATATACAGAGGAAAGGTAGAATGTAGAGAGGGTAGAGGGGACGGAAGCTGGAGGGGTGACTGGCAGTTAAGCTGATCAAGCCATGACTTAGAGAGGTGCTGCAAGGTCCTCGTTTCATCCTACAAAAAGCAGGAAGAGATCTGTCGCAATACCACTATTGGATTTGGTCCCGGTCACACTCACCTTCTAAATTTGGATCTGAGGTAGCAATAAGTTTGTTCTGGGAAGCAATGAACAAATTGTGTAGTCTGATTAAACACACACACACACACACACAGTAACAACAAACCAATGTGGATTCTGAATCACTACTGGCGCAGCAGGTCTTTTGCTGCAAAGGGATTGTTGATTAATTTGCTAATCACAGTCTAACAAGAGACAACAACAATGCATATATGTACAATTCCAGGATTCATCTTACTTTACTGATGAAACGGACAGATTCTTTTCACTGATGAAACCATAAACCAACATCAGCAGTAGCAGGTTGAGCGGTACCTGCAGTTTATTCCAGCAGCTAGCAAGAGCATATAACCTAATATTATTAATACAGTTGTTGGGTTTCATAACCTGAAACCTGGACTAGCTTGCTCCTTCCTTCATTGCACACCATAAAAGGAAATTCAGGTTCAGCCGTTGAACAGGGCAGCACCAGGTGGCACCCGCCTGGCTATGTCGCCTAACCTGGCCGTCCGATATGCTGACACCGTCAACTCCGTTTCAGAACCAAATGGTGTAAAGTTTCAGAACCCTGAACTGATCTGACCGCAGATCCAAATGGTGTAAAGTCTCAGAACCCTGAACATGGATGAATGAAAGAAATAAAGTGTCAAAGATCCCCTTTTTGCGATCGAAAGATATTATGAATTTGCAAGTGGACAAGAAACCAGGAAGGGCTACTTGTAGTGCCCTGTTTTTTGCTCTGTTTCAGTTTCAGAACCTGAATTCTTGCTAGTACTGCTTGTTTCTTTTCCATGAATTCAAAGTGCAGCCAAGAAGAAATTAAAGAAAAGAAATTAATTGACAGTGAGCGATGATAGTTTTCAATTGAGAGTTATGTGCAATATTATGCCAACTCATGGGCACTAGCTGCTGCCAGGCCTCCTTAATTTGCTATGTACTTATAAACAACCCGACAACTACCATACATATACAGTTCTGTTCTGGGCTTCGTTCAGTGTTACAACAAACAAATTGATACCAATCAGATCAATCGGGAGTCTGAATCGGCAGTGCCGAAGGTTCTTTCTTTTTTGACCGAATGATAGAAATGAAACCCATCATCAAATCATCAGCATTTAATTTCCCCAGCAGGTATCTCGGCTACTAATACGAAGAAGAAAGGAGCGACATCTCTGTTCCAACTTGGTGTTCCTGCCTGCTATGTATCCACTGGTCCAGACAGGAGCGACATCTCTGTTCCAAACTCCAGTCCAGTCCGACTAATCTTGCATGGCAAGTTGCGAGCAGCATCGTATGTAGCTAGCAGGAAGTTAACAATGTTGTTACTATTTTGTTTTTGTTCATTGGTTTTGAGATAGCTCACCACTCAGTAAGCGGTGTATTTTACTATTTAGAAGACAGAGATCGGTGCATGATGCTTTCAAAGGAAGTCTGCGAGAGCATGGGAGATAACGAACAAGCCCAAGTTGCTGCCCGACAGCTACAAGCTACCAAATGAATAGTCGTGCCTGCGTATTCTTCCACAGAGAAAAGTGTGTGTGATCGTCGTTACAGAT
>NW_024113618.1:0-87969 GCF_003073215.2 Triticum urartu
TCTTAAAAAAAGTCTAGGTGCACCATCTCTCGAACTTGTAAGCATCCAACAAATAAAGGTTGCTTGCATATTGTGGTTGATGTATTGACGTTGTACATCAAACAAAGAATGGGGAGTGCTGCAGGTAGGTACTTGGGGCTCCACGAGTTGCTTGCATGTCAACACTGATTCGTACAATTCACAAGACCTTTTCCTTTTTGATTTATCAGTTGTCACATCGCCTTTTGGCTTTATGTGTACTTGGGTTCATGATCATGACCATACAACACAAATCATATGCAAGAATGATGTTTCAATCCTGGATCCAAACACTCCTGCTCATCGTCAACAGTATTCTGTTTGGTTACAAGGTTTGCTAGCCGATCTAATAATGCAATTCCTTTTCAAAAAAAATATCTAAGAGCAACTCCAATGAGACGACCCATTTCGTCCGCCGCCGTCCGTTTGGGTCTGTGCCGACAGAAAAGTCGGCCCAACGCGTCGATCCAAACGGACACGCGTCCGCTTTTCGTCCACGAGCGACCCATTCCCGACCCATTTTTGAGCCGGATTTGCGTCGACGCAGACACAAGATGGACGCGTGCGCGCTCGCCCTCTCTCCTCCCCGGGCCCGCTGGTCGGTGGCACATTGGCCTTTTCACATTCAACAGCACACCCTCGCCCGCCTCCTTCCTCGCCGACGTCGCCGGCTATTTTTTCCGATAGAAAAATTATACATAGATAGTTCTAGCGTACACAGATAAAAGAAAAGAACAACTACTTGTCGCTTTCCGACTCCGACTCGGTAATGTCCTCCTCCGACGCCTGAATATATGCGTCAGCATACCGCTCGTCCTCGAAGTCCCACCCCGATGTTTCTCGTAGCTTCAGTTTCAATTGAGCGGCCTGCTTCCACGCACGCTTGTCCTCCCGATAGGCGGCTCGCTCCGTCCTCCTCGCGTCCCTCTCCGTCCTCCTTTGCTTGTACAACCGGCGCTCGTCGACGATGTCCTGCGGGAAGCGTTCGCACCACACCATCATGGCTTCCACGTACATCTCGGCGATGGCGAGGCGACGCCGCCGCCTCCGGTGGACATGACAATCCTCATTGGTGAAAAGCCGCGGGAGAGGCGCGAGATCCTGTGCCCGCTGGCTCGACACGTCGGGAAAATTCATCTCCCGACGAGGCCTTAGGAGGCGCCACGCCGTCGCGTCGTGCGCGCGAGCCGCCTCCTCTGCGGTGTCGAAAGTACCGAGGATGAGGCGTTTCTCGCCAAACCAGATCTCAGAGGAGAAGGCACCGGAGCGGCGCTTGCGGACTCCGCAAAAATTCGAAGCGCTCAGGCGACACATCGACATGGTGGCGCAGAGGGCGGCTAGGCTAGTGAGAGGGGCGAGACGAGTGGGCGGCGGATAGAGTGTGGAGGAAGCGCCTTCTTATAACGAGCGCCGGCCTCGACGCGCCAAAACCAGCGCGCGCTAGGCCGATTTTCTCCCGCGCGTGCGAACCTTTCCCGCGCGCTGGAGCGCCAAAATCAGGATGACAACATGGCCGCTGGCATGATCTAAAGCGCGCGCGGTCATGAAATGGGTCAACGCGTTAGGCGCACTGTCGACCCAAATTAAAAAAAAAAGACAGACGCCGGGCGGGCGGCCGACCATCCATTTGGGTCGGCCCGTTGGAGTTGCTCTAATCTAATAATGCAACTAATTAGATATGCGTATACATATATCACCGATCAGAGACTGGAGAACTCTCAGAGAGCCGACTGGTTCTCGTGTCATGGAGTATTTAACCAAAAACTACCACATTTGCCGGAGACGTGACGAAAAACTACCACTCTATGATTTTGTGCGAAAAACTACCAAATTTTTCCTAAACCGTGGCAAAAAACTACCAACTCGCGAAAGGGCTCGCTTCGCCCGCACTAACCCCGTTTCTGACCGGTTGGGCCCACGAATAGTTGCCACGCTGGCTAACGGACGGCCGGCGCGCGTTGACGGTCGTTAACAGCCCGTCCGCTGTCGGGACATCGGCTGTCAGTCGGGTGCGGTGCGGGTCAAGATCTGATTTGTTCCCCTCTCGCTGCACTCTCTCCGTCCTCTCCCTCTCTCTGAACTAGGTGGCGGCGGCGACGACGACGCTGGCGGCGGTGGTTCCGGAGTGGGGCGTCGGCGATATGGGTGGTGGCGGCGGCGACGACGCTGGCGGCGGTGGCACAAGTTTGGACGCTGCGGGCTCAGTCGACAATTGGTTGGGGAGCAGCAGTTTCTCGACGCAGGCCGGCTCGCAGCAGCAGGAGGCACAGCTCGCCCAGTCATCGCCAATGGGTTGCAGGTATGGAAATATCATCTGCTAGGTTAGCTGCTTCAATCTGTCAAATTGGTTAGCTGCTCATGAATTGGTTAGCTGCTTCAATCTGGCAAATTAGTAAGATGTGTTTGTTAGAGATTGTTGTGTAGTAAACTGTATTACACTTGTAGCTCTGTCATTTTCAATTCACTTCATGATCACCTATTTCTGTAGTTTTGCTGACAAGAAGTGGGAGATATGGTTTCATTTAGAAGGAAGAAACCCTGTGAAAAGGGGTATATATGAGTCAGATATATCTTTTGTTACTCTACAATCACTCATTGCTAGTGAAGGGTATGGGCAGAGTGATTACATGTACTATGTGAAGGAGGAGGAAATTGGATCTGAAAAAGTAAAGTATTTAGGTAATGAAGCTAGTGTTCATGAAATATTGGAGTTTTTTAATCATGTCAATGTTGTGAACATAAAGGTTGTGAGAGATGTTGAACCTGGAATAAGCACACAGGCTATTCAGAATTACATGAACACTCAAAAGAGTTGTTGTGTGCAAAAGGTTGTGGAGCAATCTGAGCTTCAGAATGAGATAGATGATAGGAAGGCTCAGCTTGAGAGGAGCAGGATTCAAAGAGAGACAGATTTGAACCACTTTGAAGGAGACACTGAAGTGTCTGAATTTTGTTCTGATGATTCAGTTCATTCAGATGGGAGTGCTGAAGCTGTTTAACAAATGAAAATAGAGTGTGCCTCTAAAGAGGAAACAACATTGCAAAGTACTGCTATTGTGAAACATGTGAAGAACCCTGGGCCGACTAGCAGATGTCACAATGAGGTAGAGAAAAAACGTTTTGAAGATTGGTTTCCTGGATCATATGAGTTTTGTTTTGCTGGTGATGCAGGCATAAGTGATGAGGAAGAAGATGATGAAGTTGAACTGCCATACCTCATGAAGAAGCCAAAGACAAAGAGTAGTAATAAAAAGATGAAGGAAAGGGTATATTTTGACCCTTCAATTCCCAATTCACATTTACTCTTGTGCAAGAGTTTGTGTTTTGATTCTGTTTACCAGTTCAGAGAAGCATTAAGAGATTTTCATATAAGGACTTTGAGGTCTTTTCACTACCACAGGAACGCTCCAACAAGAATTATTGTTTGGTGTTCACAGAGAGAGCATGGATGTGAATTTTACATGTGTGCCTCCAGGATAGCTCATGAAAGAACATTTTGCATTAAGATGTGTAACATGGAGCACACTTGTCCAGCATCAGCAGAGAATACAAAGGTTACTACTAAGTGGCTTTCCAAAGCAGTTGAGCCTTCTCTTAGAGCAGATCCTAGAGCACCTGTGGATTCACTTATTAAAAACAACAAAGTCAAGTTTTCAGTTAATGTATCAAAGAGTGTGGCCTATAGGGCAAGGAGGAAGGCTATTAAGGTTGTACAAGGTGACCAGAAGGAGCAGTACTATAGACTGAGGGACTACCTACAAGCAGTTCTTGACACAAACCCTGGTAGCACATGTGTAGTTACAACATTTGAGGACCCAGAAAACCCTGCCCCAACTCCTAGATTTAAGTACATGTTCTACTGCTTGCATGCATCAAAGCAAGGATTTCTTAATGGTTGCAGGCCCTTTATAGGTAAATCTATAACTGCATTTTGTTTAAAATATCTTGTTGTAATTTTTTGGTAGCTAATTTGGGTATGGATGCAGGGCTTGATGGTTGCTTCATCAAGCTAACCACTGGACAGCAAATTCTTGCAGCCACAGGAAGAGATGGCAACAACAACATCTACCCCATAGCCTTTGGTGTGGTTGATAAGGAAGATTCAGAGAGTTGGACATGGTTCTTAACCCAGCTAAGATGTTGCATTGAAAGTGGAAGCAAATTTGGAACCTACACCATTATTTCTGACATGCAAAAGGTATGCAACCTATCATAGCCAGTAGTTCAGATAAATGTAGTTATTACTGGCTTTATTTCTTTTTGTTCATGACTATGGTTATTAATTTACAATAAGGGTCTTCTTAAGGCTATAAATGAGTGTTCCCTAATTCCCCTCAGAGATACTGCCTCAGGCACATCTATGCAAATTTTCAGTCGGCTGGTTTTAGAGGAGCAGAACTAAAAAAGCTAGTAGATAAGGCTAGCTACTCATTCACCAAACATGACCATGAATTAGCAATGGCGGAGCTTAAAGCAGAGTGTGAGAATGCCTGAAAGTGGCTTACAAAAATTCCAAAGGAGACTTGGTGTAGGTCTTCAATGGATTACAATTGCAAAACTGATCTTGTTGTGAACAACCTTAGTGAGGTTTTCAACAAAATGATCCTTGATGTTAGGGCCAAACCAATTAGGACTATGTTTGAAGGAATAAGGACTAAGAAGATGATCAAAAGGCAGAAGACTAGGAAAAAACAGAGAACAACAGGTGGATGATCACACCCAACTATTCAGAGAAACTAGAGGAGAATAAGAAGTATGCCAAATTTTGTGAGGCACATAAGGCTGGTCCTGACATTTGGCAAGTGTCTAGTAAGGAAAATCAATACTGTGTCAACCTAGCTACTAACTCATGTGACTGCAGGAGGTGGGACATGACAGGTGTGACATGTAGTCATGCAATAGCAGCAATGAGCAAGATTCACATGCACCCAGAGGACTATGTGCATGAATTTTTCAAAAAACCACTACATATTGAAGCATACAAAGACATAGTGTACCCTGTCCCTGGTCCTGGATTCTGGCCTGACACCAATACTCAGGATATTGAGCCACCAGTGTTCAAAGAAAAAGTAGGGAAGAAACAAACAACTAGGAGAAAGGGCCAGTTTGAGGTGCCTGCACCAAAAGACACAAGCAGGATGGGAACAATTACATGCAGCAATTGTGGTCTACAGGGCCATAGATTTACTTACTGTGGGAAAGCTCTAAACCCAAGTCTTCAGATGAGAAAGAACTTACACCAGGTCATTTAAAAATGTTGCATTCTTTGTTTAGTTAATAGTTGTTTAATTATTTTAGGTCTGCAGCAATTGTACTAACTATCTTAATTCTGTCATGCAGGAGAATAGAGAAATTTTTAGGGGTTCCTCTAGTGCTAGTCACCCACCTCCAGAACCACCACATCAACACCAAACTTCATAGATGCCAGCCTCATCTGCTCCACCTCCTAAAGCAGTGAGGAACATAAAAACAGCAGCAGATAAGAGAGCTTTGGCATCAACTGTTTCTGCAGGAGCAGCCAGGTCTTCACCAGCACCTCCAACAGGATCAGCGTCAACAAGAGCTCCAAGAGGATCAGCATCAACAAGAACATTCAATGCACCAAGAGCATCCACTACAGAACCAGGGATATTAGCAGGCAAGAGGAAGAGGAAACCCCCTAGCAAGTTTGCACTATATTTTAGTGCTAATGGAAACCATTGAAACTCTGTTACTAAGTTTGTGTTCTGCTACTTAGTTTGATTATATGATACTAAGTGTGTGCTCTGCTACTAAATGTGTGTTGTGCTACTAGACTGCTTAAATTCAGACATGTGAACTTGTGTACAATGTTGAATGTATGGTTGCTACTTATTTGTGCCCAATACCAATGGGCTAAGTGCTAGTGATTTGTTTTATTTGTTTTACTTTGCCATTTGTACAGTTTAGGTGCATGTTTTAATTGTTTTATTTTTTTGTTTTACTTTGCCATTTCTACAGTTCAGAAGTGACTGCCAAATTCATTTTATAAAAAAATATGCACACAAAAATGTCTGGCCTGGGGCTCAAACCCAGGACCAGTTGGTTGTAACCATGTGTTCAATACCAGTGGGCTAGTGCTAGTGATTTGTTTGACTAGCATCGGCCAAACTTATTATATGTTGTCCACCACGTCGTCTGTTCAGCGTGCGTTGCAGCTGGCATCATGGTGAGCGTGCGTTGAGTAAACCCAGCCATTTCGTTTCTATGACTTTATTACATGTCCACCCACCATGCTCTCCGCTCACTCGCCCACTCGCCGCTCGCACCGCCCACTCCACTTCCCCCTCTCTCCTGTCGAAATCGCCGCTGACAACCACCGCCACCACCGTCGCCATGGACTGGCAGCTGGCCATCGAAGCTCTCGCCGGCAACAACCAGGAGATGCGCGCGCAGTACAGGGAGATCGCGCGCTAGTTCCCCAATATGGCGATGCTAAGGAACCACGCCCGCGGCCTCGTCAAGGTGATGACAGCTGCTGAAAAGCAGCACACCTTCCCTGCCGGCCGCACCATCCCGCCGCCGACCATTCTGCTGTGGGCGATGCGCGAGGTGCAGCGCTCCCCTGACCCCAGGCAGCGCGCCTGATGGTGGATGTACCGCTCATCCACCACGCCGCCGGCCGCCGCGGACCACTTCACCGACGCCGTCCTCGCGCTCCCAGCCCCAATCAACAACGCCTACTAGGAGAGGCGCAATCCATGGGTCCTTGGGCCCTCTGATGACTCTGACGGCGAGTCTTCAGACGATGAGTCCAGTGAAGATGATGATGAGGAGGAGTCTGACGAATCTGACGACGAGGTGGATGAGGTCGTCGTCCTCTCTGACGACGAGCCTGAAGTGCAGCTGCTGGCTCCCGTCCTCGACACCGTGGAGGGGGACATGAACCTCCCAATCCACGTGGATGCGCTGCCGGAGGTCGATCTCCCAGATGGCATCGTCGTGAAGCAAGAACAAGATGGCGGCGAGGAAGATGTGGTGGAGCCGGCGCCGGGCAAGAAGAAGAGGGCGGCCGTGACTGCAGTGCGCCGCTCCCAGCGCCTGAAGATGCTGAAGAAGGAGGAGTGAAGTGCTGCCTTCAGTTACTTCAGTGCAAAAAAATTCAGTTTCGTCAGTCCTAAACTTTCGTAAGTTCAGTAAGTTCCTAGATTCAGTTTCGTCAGGCACTATCTACTAATAGTTGCTATCTATGTCAGGCACTATCTACTACTAGTTGCTTTCTATGTCAGACTATGAATGGCAGTACTATCTATCTATGTCAGACTATCTATATATATTACTTGCTACTTGCTACATATGTTAAGTTATTTGTCACACTATCTAAGCTACTTGCTACATATGTTAAGTTATTTGTCACTACTGTCAGTTATCCACACATGATATATGCAGAGTAAAGCAGCCTCATCATAGATAAAACATTCTTACTTACTTAACTTAGCATGAGTACTCACTTAACATAGTAGGTCTTAACATAATAGTCATTACATCATAGATAAAACCAACTAGTTCTTAAACCATAACAGTACCTTCCTCCCTCATACCATTCTGAAAGCACATGAAACTTTCCCAAAATATACACCTAACATGCATGACATTCCAAGGCCAGCTATATATAGGCCTACTAATTACTTAACCCACACACCAAGCCCTTCACTCATTCATAATTGCCTTGATCCTCTCCAGCTTATCTTTGCTGGCATGCCCAGCATTGACCAGATCAGCAATCAGATACTCCAGCTTCTTCTTCTCTTACATAAGTAGGTCCCTGTCCCCCTCCACTTCCTTCATGGCCTTCCTCATGTTCTGAATGATATCTGCTTGGCTTTGAAGAATGCACCTTTGCTCCTTGGCAAGCTTCATCTTTTCCATACTTATCTCAATCTTTGCTTGATCCTCAAGTTGTTTCTTCTTTGCATTTAGATCATTGATTGCCTGACTGGTATAGTCCATGTCATGAGACATCTTGCCATATTGATAGTCAAAAAGCTTGGATACATCTTCCACCAACTAGCTGTAGTTGTTTGACAGGAAATCAATTTCCTTCTGTAGCTTGGCCACCTCTTTCTCATGGGCTTCTTTGTCCTTCACCCTCCCCAAGTTCTGCTCATGGTACATGTCCCAAATCCTTGTTAGGCACCTTTGTAGAATCTCTGGCCAAGGACCATCCACCCACTTCACAACCCCACAGTTCACACCTACATCCTACAGAAGCAATTATTTATAATTAAGCACAAATCACTTAGTAACAAACTTAGTACAGATAACCAAAGTTCACACCTACATCAATATGCTCTCTGAATTATGCAAACATAATTCTTTCATGGTAAGCACACAACACCTGACTTAGCATCAGAGATAAATTCAGTTAATAGCTATATTAAGCAGTAAATATAAATTCATTTAACTCTGTTCTTTTTCAGTTAACAACTATATTCAGTAAACACCTAACTAATACATTCAGTTCACAGTACACTAAAGATCTCTGCATGTAGGTGTTCTCAGGTTCAGTCATGTATTGAATTCAGTTAACTAAAGATCTACTTTCACATATAGCTTCCATATGTATGGCACTTTCAAGTTTCAGTTCTAAACTACAGCACACATCTCTGCACATCACACATCTTTGCACCATATGCTGCACCACACATCTCCATCAGCAAAACACATCACACATCTCCACCAGCAAAACAAGTTAGCGTTCAAGATTTTATACCTGCTGCACAGGACAACCCAGGAATCGCCTCCCAGTCAAAGCACCTTCAAAAGCTACCATCTTCTTCGGCCTCTGATGATGCATCATGCACGTCGGCTCAGATTCAATGTAAGAACCACAGAAAAATGGTTCCACCACACTGTCAGGGGTTTCCTGCAAAAGAAACTTCGAATCAAACCAAAAGCAACTTGGAATCTCCAACTTGGATGAACTAACCCTAACCCTAACTCTGTTCCACCATTATGCACTTACAAAGAGTTGAGGATCCATTAAAACCATGTTGATGTCCTTGTCCGAGCTCTCCTCATCATTCTAGGATGGCATCCTCAACTTCTACCGGCAGCAATGGCCGCGGCGGCGATGGCGATAGGCTGACCTAGCTCACAGCACCAGGGAGAGGGGAGAGGATGAGGATGAGTGAGAGCGAGCGAGGAGGAAGAGAATGAGCGAGTGGCTGAGCTCGCTCGCTCTCACTTATTGGTCGACCGACAGCCGACGTCCCGACAGCGGACGGGCCGTTAACGGCCGTCAACGCGCGCCGGCCATCCGTTAGCCAGTGTGGCAACTGTTCGCGGGCCCAACCGGTCAGAAACGGGGTTAGCGCAGGCGAAGCGAGTGCTTTCGCGAGTTGGTAGTTTTTTGCCACGGTTTAGGAAAAATTTGGTAGTTTTTCGCACAAAATCATAGAGTGGTAGTTTTTCGTCACGTTTCCAACAAATGTGGTAGTTTTTGGTTAAATACTCCGTGTCATGCTTCCGCGGAGAGAGACCCGTCGTCCTCCCCGCGAATGGCATTGATCATCCCGGCAACCTCCCTCATGGTCGGCGAAACCTTGCCGCGAGGCGTCGATGCCCCTAATAGCGACCTGCAGCAGCCGCGCCATCCGTGCTCGCTGACGCCGTCACGGTAGAACACCCCGGCGGTCCATTCCCTCCTGATCACCGAGTCATCTGCTCCAGCTCCGCGCCGTCACCCTGCCCTGTCATGGCCTTCCCGGTGAGTAGTTCTAGCAGAAACACGCTGAAGGCGCACACGTGTTCCACTCGCTTTTAACAAAACATATGTGGAATAAAATATTCTAGTCGCTACATGGAAAAGCCGACTGTAATTTTCATCGGATGATTCAAATGATACAAATCCGAGTGAACGATCCAGTCGGGTGTAAGACCTGAGTTAGGTAGACTCGGAGAGATGCTCAAAGATATAGAAACGCGGACACAGACCATATAGAAGATAATCAACAAGGTCACCATGCTCCAATCGGTGGGAGCTGCACTTGTCTGAGGCAGTGGCGGAGGCAGGAAAATAGTATCAATAGGGCCGAATGATGTAAAAACTGCTTGGGAAAGGCTAAGCCAATGGAAAACATGCTTTTGACAGAAAATAATCACTAATTTTAGCACTATTCATCAGCAAATAAGCACTACATCTCTGCTGTTAGGGGGGGCCAGGGCCCCTGCTGGTCCCCCTGTCTCCGCCACTGGTCTAAGGCACAAGTATTACACTCGGATTTTATGAGTTTGGACCCCTTGCAGAGAGGTAACAACCCTACGTCTCGAGTCTTGAGGCTATGTTCGCTGGTGCCTGATGATTACTATTGGAAATATGCCCTAGAGGCAATAATAAATTGGTTATTATTATATTTCCTTGTTCATGATAATCGTTTATTATCCATGCTAGAATTGTATTGATAGGAAACTCAGATACATGTGTGGATACATAGACAACACCATGTCCCTAGTAAGCCTCTAGTTGACTAGCTCGTTGATCAATAAGATGGCTACGGTTTCCTGACCATGGACATTGGATGTCGTTGATAACGGGATCACATCATTAGGAGAATGATGTGATGGACAAGACCCAATCCTAAGCCTAGCACAAGATCGTGTAGTTCGTTTGCTAAAGCTTTTCTAATGTCAAGTATCATTTCCTTAGACCATGAGATTGTGCAACTCCCGGATACCGTAGGAGTGCTTTGGGTGTGCCAAATGTCACAACGTAACTGGGTGGCTATAAAGGTACACTACAGGTATCTCCGAAAGTGTCTGTTGGGTTGGCACGAATCGAGACTGGGATTTGTCACTCCGTGTAAACGGAGAGGTATCTCTGGGCCCACTCGATAGGA
Organism: Triticum urartu; assembly: GCF_003073215.2. Lineage (NCBI taxonomy): Eukaryota > Viridiplantae > Streptophyta > Magnoliopsida > Poales > Poaceae > Triticum > Triticum urartu. The sequence goes on from NW_024113618.1 coordinate 10,875, forward strand.
CATCATCATAATGTGCATAATGTGACCAAGGAGTTGATCACGGGATGATGTGTTACGGAACGAGTAAAGAGACTTGCCGGTAACGAGATTGAACAAGGTATCGGATACCGACGATCGAATCTCGGGCAAGTACAATACCGCTGGACAAAGGGAATTGTATACGGGATTGATTGAATCCTCGACATCGTGGTTCATCCGATGAGATCATCGTGGAACATGTGGGAGCCAACATGGGTATCCAGATCCCGCTATTGGTTATTGGCCGGAGAGTTGTCCCGGTCATGTCTGCATGGTTCCCGAACCCGTAGGGTCTACACACTTAAGGTTCGGTGACGCTAGAGTTGTTATGGGAAATAGTATGTGGTTACCGAAGGTTGTTCGGAGTCCCGGATGAGATCCCGTACATGACGAGGAGCTCCGGAATGGTCCGGAGGTGAAGATCGGTATATTGGACGAAGGGTATTGGAGTCCGGAATTGTTCCGGGGGTACCAGGTGATGATTAGCGTGTCCGAAAGGGGTTTCGGAGGCCCCGGCAAGCGTTGGTGGGCCTTATGGGCCAAGGGGAGAGGGCACATCAGCCCACTAAGGGGCTGAGCGCCCCTCCCACCCCATCTCACGTAACCAGGAGAGGTGGGGGCGCCACCCCTAGGGCAGCCGCCCCTCCCGGCTTGGGGGGCAAGTTTCCTAGGGGGTGGGGGCGCCCAAACCCATCTAGGGTTTCCCCTGTGGCCGCCGCCCCTCCCCTAGGGAACCCTAGGGCGCCTCCCCCTCCTCCCTTCCCCCTATATATAGTGAGGGAGAGAGAGGGCAGACGCACCCTTCCCCTGGCGCAGCCCTCTTCCTCCTCCAACACCTCATCCTCCTCCGTAGTGCTTGGCGAAGCCCTGCCGGAGAACCACGAGCTCCATCACCACCACGCCGCCGTGTTGTCGGAGTTTTCCCTCAACTTCTCCTCTCACCTTGCTGGATCAAGAAGGAGGAGACGTCTCCCAACCGTACGTGTGTTGAACGCGGAGGTGCCGTCCGTTCGGCGCTAGGATCATCGGTGATTTGGATCACGACGAGTACGACTCCATCAACCGGTTCACTTGAACGCTTTCGCTTAGCGATCTACAAGGGTATGTAGATGCACTCTCCTTCCCCTCGTTGTTAGATTACTTCATAGATTGATCTTGGTGATGCGTAGAAAATTTTAAATTTCTGCTACGATCCCCAACAATTACAGTAGATGCAAACCCTTGTTCTAGCGCTACGGGGCACTTATGTAGAGTCCGCCGCCCCTCGTTATAATTGCGTTACAAGGGATGAAAGATGGAGTTTTATTACAGGCGTTACTGGTAACTGATGCTTTAACTATACTTAACGTCGGGCGTCGTGCTCCTCGGACATGCTTGGACGAATAGTGAAATTGTAAAAAATATAAAAATTATTCTGGTTCTTTTGTGCAAAACGTTGACAAATGTTCTAAGTGCTCGCAAAATTTCATCATGAAATCACATTCGTGGATGTCGTGGCAAAAAAGCAAAATCAATGCTCCAAAAATATCATCTTCAAAAGCATTTTGGAGTGCCGATTTTTCTGCCACGAGTGTCATTTCAAAATGAAAATTTGCAAGCTCCAAAAGCATTTGTTAAAGTTTACCTGAATTTTTTTCTCACTTTTCTGAATTTACTCTTTATGGCAAACTCATTTGAGCTCGCGAGCAATTGGGGACTTTCCTCTTCTCTAGCTTCTACTACTCAACTATATATGTCTGTATTTCATACACGAAAATGATATATGTCGCTGTTTGCTTTTTTTTACTCTAAACACACTCCACTTTATTTGATTATAAAAGTTCATAAGGATACAATGTAAATCTGAGGGATCAGCGAGCGTGTGGCATCTTAATTTCTCTTCCTTCGAAGATGAAGGAACAACGAAAAAATTGTTGAGATGTAAGATTGATCTCCTTAATAATGCTAGAGTGTAGCCCACTCATATTTCCATGGATATATTTGATCACATCTTGATAGTCTGAAGCTATCTGTAAGTTTGCAAGTGATAAGTCAAGGAAAAGTGAGAGTGAGTGCTTCTCAAGAAGCCAATGTCTCCAATGATGTTGGGTCAATCACACCTTGACATTTTATCGCCGAAGAGCCTAGTTATTTTTCAGTGGGATCCTTGCAAATTGCGCTGTAAGTCTCTTCCATTGCATCGCGTGACACGACACCATCAACACAAATTGCGCTGTAGGTGGCAGGATCCATCTGTGATGTTGTCTCGAAGGTGTTTGAACTACCGCATGTTGCTCAAAGGTTTGCAAATCTGAAGCCCCCTTACATAATTCTTGACAAACTGATTAGTAGCTAACGGCCCTGAAATACATGCTTATGGATAGCCTTTCTCCGAGCATTGCCAAATCGCCCATAGTGTTACAAGTATCTTGATGAAATCCTCGTGCGGTATAGACTCCATATGTCCCTATTTGCTAGCTGAGTGTTGCGATACATATCGGTGCAATCGTCCACGGGCGTTGTTACGTGTGTCGGCCCGTTAAAGAACCAAGGCGCCCTAAACCGATTAGCTATGAGCAGTTTTAGGAAGCTTGTCAGCCAGTTTCAGGAAGATTCTGGGCCTGTATTTTCTTTTCTTTTTTTTCAATTTTCCACTGCTGGTTTTCTATTTTATAGTTGTATATTTGGTTTTCGTTTTTGTTTATTTTTGTGTTCTGTTTTCTTTGTTTTATGTTTTCCTTTCTATTTATTCATTTTCTTCTTTTTTTGAAGAATTCATGAATATTTTAAAATTTTCTAAATTTATTTGAAATCATGATAACTTTTCAAATTCATGAATATTATTTGAATTCAAGTATATTTTTAAAATCTATGAATATTTTTAAAATTCATGAATAATTTTTTGGATTCATGAACATTTTACAAATTCAGAAATATTGTTCAAATTCGCAAACATCTTTTAAAATCTCGTTTTTCTTCAAACTATATTTTTTTGAAATTCACGTAAATGTTCAAATTTGTGATTATTTTTCAAATTCATGGATATGTTTTCAAATTCACGATCACCTTTTCCAATTGGCGGTTTTATTGAAATTTATGATCAATTTTAAAATTCATGAACATTTTTGAATTTAAATAAAATCAAACAAAATAAAAATTTCATGTGCATTTGTCGCTGATCTCGAATAGAACTCTAACGGTAGAGGGGTGGAGCCTGGATACCATTATTCGGCCAAACTTTTCCCATGAGTGGTGTGTTATGTGTGCTCCTGGAAGCGGAAGGACCCAGATGTCCAAGAGAGATGGGAGCTGTTGGGATTGGAATTTAAGAACGAACTTGCTAAAACAGATTCCACGAGACCTAAATCACCATTCAAGTGGCTCCTAAGTATAAAAAAGGACAGACTCAACTCATGAAATATCAAATGACGGCAAACAACAAGCACCACTCAACTCAGCACATATTAGGGTCCTGGAAGCTGAAGAGTATAATTGCAGTATTAGTCACAGAATCTAATCAGAGTCATCGCAAACTACAACTATTATGAAGCTTCAAATTAAAATGATGCTAGAGTAGCCATTGGGAAACACACATACAGTATTTCGTTATTATGAACACATGTATAAAACAACGGAACACAGTACCGTACAACTAAAATATAATACCCTGAGCTGAAAAGTACTCCCTCTGTTCACAAATATAAAAGATGTTCTAATTTTTTTTCTCACGTTTTAGTGTGTTTGTCCACTCATTTCAGTCCGTATATGGTCCATACTGAAATATCCAAAACATCTTATACTCCTTCCGTATCATAATATACGACGTTTTTTGAGTAACAAATATGAAAGCCAGACAGCTACAATCCAGAACAGAAAACAAGTTTTGAGGATACAAATACCTAAATGTGCAACATACATAACATACTGCATTTCATACGAACGATCAAAGAGAAGCACAGAACTCAAAACATACAAATGCCTATCCTAAACAGTACAGGTGCTTATTCGCAAAAGAAAAAAGCAGTACAGGTGCTTAACTGCATAAGTACTCGACTGCAGTTAGCTTTCGTAGCACAACTGTCACTTCTACACATGCTAACCGCAACTTAACAGTCTTTCGGTATAAAAAGTAAATCCCAACTAACATAAGGCTATGCTACGTTGGTCACGCAATGGTACGTACAAAATTATGGATGTACTACCATGTAACAAAATTGCCCTTCCTACAGTGCCATTCATAGAAAATTCCCACGAAGGGCATATGTTCCTACATTCCTTTTGAACAGTAATGTCTCAAACGATTCATTAGCACCCTTGCTGACAGGAAAAAGCCATGGCCAGCCACAGCATAAGAGACTAGTACTAGATTGAATGATACTACAACTATACAAGGTCAGAACAGGTGAAATCGCATTATGTTCAAATTCACAATATCTGGTCATCTACTGCCATTTGCTCTCCACAAGGGAATTTTTGAATGCTGGCCTCTTTATGCTCTTGCCAGAGGTACCTTTAGATGTCCCAAGTTTCTTGACTGGACTTCTTAATGATGTTGTACAGTTTTGTGAATTTTGCTCTCTAATATTCCTTGTAGGCATTATTTCATCAAGAGCCTTGCACAGTGCCTCTTTAGCAATTTTATAGCGCTCGGTGGATGTTGAGCCCTCTTTTGCACATTTGTTTGCATCATAGCAAAGATCATTGTACCTTGAAGTCGAAGGGTCCTCACAGTATCCCCTTAGTTCAATGTAGTTATCCAGGGTGACAGTACTTTTTGCATGCTTTGTCCAGCGTTTCAAGACATAGGCCTTTGGAAGGAAACGCACTCCTTCGATGATGAAAACTCGAAGAGCATGCCTGCACAAGATTCCACAGCTCTCGAATAAGCAACAACTACAGCACACTGTACTTTGATCTGGACTGAAAGAGACGATATGTGCCTCCTCGTCACCATCATCTACTGTCAGGCGGTACTTGTGTAGCATCCTATCCTCGAGCCTCTCTGCATGGTACCCAAAGGACTCCGCAAATTGTTCCTGAAATATATCAAACACTTTCCTAGAAAATACTAAACCTGCTTGTTTCTCCACTGGTGAAGCAGTCCTCAGTGCTGGTGGTTGAAACATTGTCAGATAATCCACCTGGGCTTCTTTCGCATGGAAATTACAAATAGCTTGTTCAAGTTGCTGCACAGCCACCACTAACTGGGTCTTGGACGAGAAGTATGTATCTATAATCTTTTCAAGATTTTGACAGCTTTGTGCAAGCAGGTTTCTGGCATGAAATGATTGCTTTGTGTATGCAGGGGCCCATCGTTCACGAATATCATAAAGAGACTGTAAATGTTCATTATTTCTAAAGCCATGTTTTATGAGAACTGATTCCCAACATGATTCAAATGATTCTTCTATTCTGCATCCATCAATGCACTTTCTCAGATCAGTTATGAAATGGTCTAGTCCTGGATAAATACTATGCAACTCCTCCTTGACAGTACCTAATATATGCTTTTCACAGAAAATATGACAGGTGTCAGGTAATACCTTGGCAGCTGCAGCTGCCATCTCTTGGTTCAGCTCTGTTACGAAAGAAACAGGAGGCCTCACATGCATTGCTTCAAGCCATTTTTCAAATAACCATACAAATGATTCTTCAGATTCATCAACAAGTAGTGCACAGCCAAAAATAACAGGCTGCACATGATGATTGACACCTGAAAATATGACAATGGGTATATGCTCCTTGTTGCTCCTGTATGCTGTCTCAAACCTAACAGCGTCACCAAAATGGTAATAAGCCATCCTAGCGCTCGCATCAGCCCAGAAGATATTGACCGTGTCCTCATGCTTGTCAAGCTGCACAGCATAGAAAAATGCAGGGTCCTCAGCCTGTACCTTTTTAAGATATTCAAGTAGGCTTTGAGCATCCTCTGGCCCTAGATCATTGTACCGGATCTCTCTATGAGGCTGAGAATCTTGGCCATTCAATAGAAGATTCCGTGTGTCAGCAAAGTTCTTTGCAATGACAAGTACCTCACCTTGTGAGCGGACACAACAAACGCTGCTTGCTGGTGCAGGGTTCAGCTCATGACTGTGCTCTAGGATGAGTTTGGAGACCCTCCAGACACCTTTGTCCTTCCGAATTATCTCAAACAGTGCATTACAACCGTCTCTGGAGGGATCTCTCTTGGTATCGTCTCCATTGTTCTCCCGTCCTGAATGGTAGCGGTGCCTTGAGCACACAAGCTTCAGCATCTTGAGTGACTCATCTTGTGATTTCCGAGACTGGCGCACGCGAACTTCAAATCCTGCACGGATAGCATACGAGTAGTAGAATGTCTTGGCAGACTCAAGGGATTCAAACTCCATGTCAATGTATGGGTCAACCATAGTATCGCTCTCAGTGGCTATATAGTGCACTGTGCTGGGCATCCCAACCTCATGGTTATGCTCCTTAACAAGCTTGGTGGCAACCCACTTGTTGTCGCCTCTGCGGAGAACCTCAAGCATGGCATTGCAGCCTTCCCTGATGGAGGCTAGCCTCTTCCTTGTCTTCTTCCCTTCAACAACACGCTTCTCCTTGCTGAACCCTTCCTTTGAGCAAACAAACCTTAGCATGATGATGGACTCACTACACTTGGACTTACGGGACCGAGCGATGCGGACCGAAAACCCAACACGGCCAGCATAAGCAATATAGAAGGTCTTGGCAGCCTCGCCCGACTCGAATTCCATCCCCACCCGGGGCTCAAGGCAGGGGTCGGCTTCAACAGGGAACAACTCCTTACAGACAGACTCTGGGTGTGAGACCACTGCCGGTGGCAGCGATTGTCCTTGGTGGTCAAGAATGTGCACACTGTGGAGCGCCATCTGGTCGACGCCATGGACATGGGTGCTCACGCCGAGGGAGGCCCAGAAATTGATGCTGTCATCCTCGAGTTCCACTCCCTGGGGCTCCATCATCGCCTACCCCCCGACCTCCATTACCCTTGCCCTCAATACCCTCCCTTGTATTCTTAGCCCTTCCCTCCACCACAGAAGCAAATCAAGAACCAAGAAACCAACCAACAGCTGCCACTCTCTGATGCCCAATCCAAAAACCAGAAAACTACTCCAGGTCTCTCTCCCTCTGGCTCTACGATGCCTCTGCACCTTCTGTGGGGAAGCAACAAACCCGATGCTTCAATAACTTCACCGAGAAACAGTAAGCAAGTAACTCCGGTTGCGGCAATCGAGAGCAAGAACCCTAGTAATTTGACCCAGTGAGACCTTGGTTTCCAACAGAACTGCAGGGAAAGGAGGCTGATTCAGTGAGTAAAGAGGAAAGGCGGTACCTTCAGGTTGCTCGGCTGCATGGGAACCGCTAGGGATCAGACTAGCAAACTAGCATGGGAACCGCTAGGGATCAGACTACGGAAGCAGGAACCATGAAAGCAAACTAGCAAACTACCTACACAGTAGAAGTAATATATAGTTAGCTTTCCAAGCATGGAATAAACACACTATAGAAGCTTATGCAAGAAATAAAATGGTCTGTAGCAACTACTAATTTGGCAACCTGACTGTACCAATGGAAACAAAGAAATCTGAAAGGTGTGAACTTGCATTATATGCAATATATATACACGTATGAAATGTAGGAAGCATGATGAGAGTATTTAAATACAAAATATGGTCTTACAGTGTAACAAGTACAGAAAAAAGTAGAAGCATATTCTATTGCAGCAAACTATCTGCAGTGAACAACAAACTCAATAAATTCAGAAGCATGGATACACAAAACATCAATTTCATGCTATCTTAACATACCCATGCCTAGCGTAAGCATAACATTTTGAAACTGAAATTAGCAATGCCTAGCGGCAACTTGTGTGTGCATCCTTTTTGTGATGAACAAACCAATTTTGTCAATTTCAATTGGTAATTTTGTTAGCCTACACACACTGAAATAAGGGGGGAAATCATGATTTATCAACATATACAATTAGAATAAAATAGAATCTACCGGTAGCAGGATGGTACCTCAAAATAAGAAGATAAATTGGCTGCATTTTACATATCTGAATTTCGAAATTTTTGTAAAAGTAGGAATATGGAAGTAATCTATGGACACCAAAGAAGTACAATTTAGAAGACCCGTGAGTAGGAAGCATGAAAATGTGCTATGCCGATATGACTCATTTCAATTGAAGCATAGAAAAGTTAACTAAGATTCTCACGAACATGGAGATGCAATTTTTAACACCTACACTCCAAATTTGCGAAAATGGTTGAACTATGGAAGCAAAACTATGTGGACCGAAGCATACATAGTAAGTAGTATAATTTGGAAGCTCCATAAGTAGGAAGCATAAGAACAGTGATGCCTGAACTAACTCATCTTTGTTGGGAGGATGGAAATCTGAAAAAACGACTGAAGTATGATTGCCGCCGCCAACATGGGTATGTAAGGGTGTGTTTGGTTTCTGTCACGAAGTGGGACGGTACGGGTCGGTTCCGTTCCCAGAACTCATTCTCGCGTTCGGATTGTCGAAGGAACCAGAATCAATCGATTCCAGAGAATGGCATGTTCCCTGTTTATACCATTCCGAGTGGTCTTTCCAAATCGGGCGGACCACGCAGAACCGCTCGCCTCTCGCCTCTCCGTCACATCCTTCGCGCGCCTGCCTACTCCCGTTCAGCTGCCGACCATCACCGGCGACCTCCGCCGCTCCGCCGAGCTCCTTCCCCACCCTCGCAGCCCTTTCCTCCTCCTCAGCCTCCTATCCGGACAAGCCCCTTCCTCACCGAACTCTAGAAGCTCCGCGCCAGGGACGCCGCATCCGAAGCCGACGGGATAGAGGTCCCATCCGCCGTCTCCGCCGCAGTTGTCCGGGGCGGCTCCTCTTCTCCCCGTACCTGACTTCCTGCATCACCCGCTCGAGCCAGCGAGGAGCGGCCAGGGCTGGGATGCCTCCCAGGCGGGGAGTGGCCGTGGCGGGGATGCCTCCCAGGCGGAGCCCAAGGATGTCCCGCGGGATCGCTCGCGACCCTCTCCCTAGATCGCCACCATCTCCCTAGATCGATTGGAGTTCTTGCTCAAGTCCGGTATCTATCAATTTTTGGCATTCTGTCCCAAGGAACCTTTCCATCCGACCTCGTTCTCTTCTTGCCGAACATCAAGATGTTACATGACATTCCACTTGGTTTTAGAACCAAACACACCCTAAGTTCGTGTAATCCAAAATCCAAATACACCTAAATTGGTTGATGGTTTAGTGTTCTATAATACACAACGAACAGTTCGATTTCACAGCCAACAACATTCCATATTCAATAGGATATGAGTATATCTAGCATTGAATACTGGGCACATTAGAAACCAACTTGCTTTGCAGAAATTAAAAACTGGAGGACCGAAGAAAAGGAGCGGCCACTGTTCTTACTCCAGTAGCCGGCAAGCGGTTGATCCTCCGGGCAGCCTGGCGAGGCAAGAAACGGGGTGGTGATGGTGGCTGCGGCCACCCTAATTCCCGGGTGACGCACCGGCGAACTGGACCCGGGGCGGCATCGGGTGGGTCGCTGCAGGGGGGTGCACCTGGGCGGCGTTGTCGTAGATAACAGGGAGGTGTGAGGGATGGTTAGCTCGTCGGTGAGGTGGGGCGCAGAGGGTCGAATCTGGGCTGCGCCGGCGGAGAGAACATGGCGGCGCTGTGGTTCCTGAGCTAGGAGGCGAGGGGGAAAAAATCTACGAGAATGGGTCTAACTCTCCAACTGGTTAGATCCGCTCGGATGCACGACACGTGGACATCACAATCTCAAAGCATCAAGCCCATTCCCACTAGTACGTGTACTCTCTCAAGGCTTGCTCGCCCTTGTCCATGGCGGCCGCTCTAAATGACGTCGCCGCCGGCAGCCACCCAACAGTCGACTTCTCGCCGGTGGCCTTGCGGCAGAAGTGTACAACATACTCTCGTCCATGGCGGCGAAAGTATGGTTAGTCCTACATGTCGAGGTAGCACTGGCTCACGACGGCAGATGGCAGGCCACCGACTAGAGCCGGGTTGATCCTACATGCTCACGTAGCATGCCTTCTCGTGCATCAAATTCGTGTTGCAGATAAAGAAGTTTGTCGATTTTTCCAACGTATTAAAGACAGTACAAGTAATACTGTTTGAATGGTGGTTTTGATGAATAAACATGAATGTTTATATCGTGGTTACGGGAACGCAAATAGATGCGAAATATTTTCCTCCCCCAACCGGCCTAGAAACCCTAGCCGCCATCAGCGGAGTCCAACGTTCCGGTGCCGTTTTTCGGCGGCTCCTCTCCGCCAACAATCTTTAGGATCGTGTAGCTTTAGGTTTTACGACCTAGTAGCTTAGGTTTTAGACGTCTTGGCTTTGGCGGTAGCAACGACGATGCCAAATAAAGAAGCTCTAGATACTTTCCCGACGAGGTAATCGGCTTTATGGTCGGTGATGGATTTGAGAACTAGTCTTTTTAAGAGAAGATGTCACGGGGATGACATAATGGGCTTTTATGGCGACTGCTCTAAATGGCATCACCGCCGGCAGTCACCCAGCAGTCGACTTCTCGTCGATGGCCTCGCGACAGAAGCGTACAACACTCTCGTCCATTGCGGCGAAAGCCTGGTCGGTCCTACATGCCCAGGTAGCATTGGCTCACGACGTTGGATGGCAGGCCACCGACTAGAGCCAGGTTGATCCTACATGCCCATGTATCATGCCTTCTCGTGCATCAAATTCATGTTGCAGATAAAGAAGTTTGTCGATTTTCCCAATGTATTAGAGACAATATAAGTAATACTGTCTTAATGGTGGCTTTGATGAATAAACATGAATGTTCATATCATGGTTACGGGAACACAAATAGATGTGAAAAGTTTTCCTCCCCCAACCGGCCTAGAAACCCTAGCCGCCACCAGCGGAGTCCAATGTTCCGGTGTCGTTTTCCAGCGGCTCCTCTCCGCCAACGGTCTTTAGGATCATGTAGCTTTAGGTTTTACGGCCTAGTAGCTTAGGTTTTAGACGTCTTGGCTTCGGCGGCAGCACGACGACACCAAATAAAGAAGCTCTGGATGTTTTCCCGACAAGGTAATCGACTTTATGGTCGATGATGAATTTGAGAACTAGTCTTTTTAAGAGGAGATGTCACGGCGATGACGTAATGGGCTTTTATGGTCCATCGATGGATTTGAGAATTAGTCTTTTTAAGAGGAGATGTCACGGCGATGATGTAATCGGCTTTATAGTTGGTGATGGATGATACGTCCATTTTGCATCATGTTTACGCACTGTTATTTATAATGTTTTATGCATAATAATGCTTTTTGGAGTAATTCTAATGTTTTTTCTCTCATAATTTGTAAGGTACACACAAAGAGGGAGAATTCCGGCAGCTGGAAATCTGGACCTGAAAAAGCTACGTCAAGCTACCTATTCTGCACAACTCCAAATGAGCTGAAACTTCACGAGGAATTTTTATGGAATAAATAAGAAATATTGGAGCAAATAACTACCGGAGGGGGGCCACCTGGTGAGCACAAGACACCAGGGCGCGCCTGGGCCCCAAGCGCGCACTGGTGGGTTATGCTCAGCCCAGCCCACCTCCGGTGCCCATCTTCTGGTATATAAGTCATTTTGACCTAGAAAAAAAATAAGGGAAGGACTTTCGGGATGAAGCGCCGCCGTCTCGAGGCGGAACTTGGGCAAGAGCACTTTTGCCCTCTGGCGGAGCGATTCCGCCGGGGGAACTTCCCTCCCGGAGAAGGAAATCATCATCATCATCATCACCAATAACTCTCCCATCTTGGGGAGGGCAATCTCCATCAACATCTTCAATAGCATCATCTCCTCTCAAATCCTAGTTCATCTCTTGTGTTCAATCTTTGTACCGGAACTATAGGTTGGTACTTGTGGGTGACTAGTAGTGTTGATTACATCTTGTAGTTGAGTACTATATGGTTTATTTGGTGGAAGATTATATGTTCAGATCCAATATGCTTTTTAATACCCCTCTGATATTTTGAGCATGATTATCATTTGTGAGTAGTTACTTTTTTTCTTGAGGTCATGGGAGAAATCTTGTTGCAAGTAATCATGTGAACTTGATATATGTTTGATATTTTGATGGTATGTATGTTGTGATTCCCTTAGTGGTGTCATGTGAACGTAGACTACATGACACTTCACCATATTTGGGCCTAAGGGAATGCATTGTGGAGTAGTTATTAGATGATGGGTTGCGAGAGTGACAGAAGCTTAAACCCTAGTTTATGCGCTATTCCGTAAGGAACCGATTGGATCCAAAAGTTTAATGCTATGGTTAGATTTTATTCTTAATACTTTTCTCATAGTTGCGGATGCTTGCGAGGGGGTTAATCATAAGTAGGAGGTTTGTTTAAGTAAGAACGACACCTAAGCACTGATCCACCCACATATCAAATTATCAAAGTAGTGAACACAAATCAAACCAACATGATGAAAGTGACTAGATGAAATTCCCGTGTACCCTCAAGAACACTTTGCTTATCATAAGAGACCGTTTTGGCATGTCTTTTGCCTCAAAAGGATTGGGCTACATTTCTGCACTTTTGTTACTATTATCGTTACTTGCTCGTTACAAATTATCTTGCTATCAAACTACTCTTTACTTATAATTTCAGTGCTTGCAGAGAATACCTTGCTGAAAACCATTTGTCATTTCCTTCTGCTCCTTGTTGGGTTTGAGACTCTTACTTATCGAAAGGACTACGATTGATCCCCTATACTTGTGGGTCATCAAGGCTCTTTTCTGGTGCCGTTGCCGGGGAGTGAAGCGCTCTTGGTTAGTGGAAATTGGTAAGGAAAAATTATTACTACGTGCTAAAATTTATTGTTACTTGTTACTATGGAAAACAATCCTTTGAGGGGTTTGTTCGGTGTATCTTCACCTCGACCGGAACCACAATTAATCACCCCTCAACCTACTGCACCTACTAAAAATATTGAATATAAAATTCCTTCGGGTATGATAGAACAACTGGTAGCTAATCCTTATGCAGGAGATGGAACAGAACATCCCGATATGCACTTGATATATGTGGAAGAAATTTGTGGATTGTTTAAACTTGCAGGTTTACCTAGAGATGAAGTTAAGAAGAAGTTTTTCCTTTTATCTTTGAAGGGAAAATCATTGGCATGGTATAGGCTATGCGATAATATTGGATCTTGGAATTGGAATCGATTGAAATTGGAGTTTCAGCAAAAAAAAATCCTATGCATCTAGTTCATCGTGGTCGGAATTATATATATAAATTTTGGCCTCGTGAAGGAAAAAGTATCGCTCTAGCTTGGGGGAGGCTTAAGTCAATGTTATATTCATGCCCTAATTATGAGCTCTCGAAGGAAATTATCATTCAGAATTTTTATGCTCGGCTTTTTCATGATGATCGATCCATGCTTGGTACTTCTTGTACTGGTTCCTTTATGAAGAAAATTATTGAATTCCGGTGGGATCTTTTGGAAAGAATTAAGTGCAACTCTGAAGATTGGGAACTCGACGAAGGTAAAGAGTCAGGTATTAAGCTTAAGTTTGATTGTGTTAAATCTTTTATGAATATCGATGCTTTTCAAAAGTTTAGCACTAAATATGGACTTGACTCTGAGATAGTAGCCTCCTTTTGTGAATCCTTTGCTACTCATGTTGATCTCCCTAAAGAGAAGTGGTTCAAATATCACCCACATATTAAACAAGAAATTAAAGAACCAGTAATAGCCAAAGAGGAAACTATAATCTATAATGTTGATATAGTTGTTCCTACTGTTTATATTGAAAAAACACCTTTTCCTATTAGGATACAGGAACATGCTAAAGTTTCAACTGTGGTCAATAAAAGTTATATTAGAACACCTAAACCAGCTAAACAAATCAACGTAGAGCCTAGTGTTGCTATGGTTAAGGATCTCCTGGTTGAAGATATAGCTGGGCATGTTATTTACTTCTGTGATGAAGATGCTAGAATTGCCAAACCCGATGAAAAAGATAAACACATACATGTTGTTGGCATGCCTGTTGTCTCAGTTAAAATAGGAGATCACTGTTATCATGGTTTATGTGACATAGGTGCTAGCGTGAGTGCTATTCCTTTTACCTTATATCAAGAAATTATGAATGATATAACACTTGCTGAAATAGAAGACATATATAGATGTTACTATTAAACTTGCTAATAGAGACACCATCACAACACTTGGGATTGTTAGGGATGTTGAAGTCTTGTGTGGGACAATAAAATACCCTACTAATTTTCTTGTTCTTGGTTCCCCACAAGATGACTTTTGTCCCGTTATCTTTGGTAGGCCTTTCTTGAACACCGTTAATGCTAAAATAGATTGTGAGAAACAAACTGTCGGTGTTAGCTTTGGTGATGAGTCTCATGAATTTAATTTTTCCAAGTTTAGTAGAAAACCTCATAAAAAATTACCTAGTAAGGATGAAATTATTGGTCTTGCTTCTATTGCTATGCCTCCTACTGATCCTTTAGAACAATATTTGCTAGACCATGAAAATGATATGCATATGCATGAAAGAAATGAAATAGATAAGATTTTCTTTGAACAACGTCCTCTGCTTAAACACAATTTGCCTATTGAAACTCTAGGAGGTCCTCGGTGATCTTGTGTTTGAATTAAAACAATTTCCAGACACTTTTGAAGTATGCTTATCTTGACAAAAAGAAGATATATCCTATTATTATTAGTGCTAACCTTTCAGAACATGAAGAAGAAAGATTATTGAAAGTTCTAAGGAAGCAGCGAGCTGCTATTGGATATAATCTTGATGATCTTAAGGGCATTAGTCCCACTCTATGTTAGCACAAGATTAATATGGAACTTGAAGCTAAACCTGTTGTTGATCACCAACGTCGGTTAAATCCGAAAATGAAAGAAGTGGTAAGAACGGAAATATTGGAACTTCCGGAAGCAGGTATAATGTATCCTATAGCTGATAGTAGATGGGTAAGTCATGTTCATTGTGTCCCTAAGAAGGGAGGTATTACTGTTGTTCCTAATGATAAGAATGAACTTATTCCATAAAGAATTGTTACTGGCTATAGGATGGTAATTGATTTTAGAAAATTAAACAAAGCAACTAGAAAAGATCATTACCCTCTACCATTTATTGATCAAATGCTATAAATATTATCTAAGCACACACATTTTTTGCTTCCTTGATGGATATTCTGGTTTTTTCACAAATACTTGTTTCTCAACGTGATCAAGAAAAGACCATTTTTACTTGCCCTTTTGGAACTTATGCTTATAGACATATGCCTTTTGGTTTATGCAATGCTAATACGTCTCCAACGTATCTACTTTTCCTAATGCTTTTCCTCTTGTTTTGGACTCTAATTAGCATGATTTGAATGAAACTAACCCCAGACCGACACTGTTTTCAGCAGAACTACCATGGTGTTGTTTTCGTGCAGAAATAAAAGTTCTCAGAATGGAACGAAACTTTGCAAGGATTTTTTATATCAATAAAGAGAATTTCTGGAGCCAAGATCCACTGGAGGGGGCACCTGGATGGGCACAACCCACCTGGGCGCGAGGCGCGCCCAGGTGGGTTGTGCCCACCTGGTGGCCCCATAGACCCTGAAACCGATGCTGTAAAATCCTATTTTTCCAAAAAATCAGGGAGAAAGAATTATCGTGATCCATGAGACGGAGCCATCGTCACCTCTTGTTCTTCATCGGGAGGCCAGATCCGGAGTCCGTTTGGGGGCTCCAGAGAGAGGGGGTCTTCGTTCTTCGTCATCACCAACCCTTCTTCATTGCCAATTCCATGATGCTCCCCACCGGGAGTGAGTAATTCCTTCGTAGGTTCGCTGGTCGGTGAGGAGTTGGATGAGATTCATCATGTAATCTAGTTAGTTTTGTTAGGGCTTGATCCCTAGTATCCACTATGTTATGAGATTGATGTTGCTATGACTTTGCCATGCTTAATGCTTATCACTTTGGGCTTGGGTGCCATGATGTAACGCCCTCGATGCGGCTATATCTCCCACGTGTCGAGGCACGACTTAGAGGCATAACTGCATTGAAAGCAATGTCGCAAGTTAGGCAATCATCACAACATCCCATGTAATATATAGATAATAAAAGGGGAGATAACATAGTTGGCTTACACTCGCCATGTCAATCAAGTACATAAATAACATTACATCATTCAAGCACTCATGGCCCGACTACGGCGCCAAAATAAAAGATAACCCAACATGCGACACGGTCCCGATCACCCCCAACTGGGCACCACTACTGATCATCAGGAAAGGAAACATAGTATCGTTGAGAGTCCTCGTCGAATTCCCACTTGAGCTCAAGCGCGCCACCTGGAGCGGAAACATCAGGCCCTGCATCTGGTGTAATAGTAATCTGTGAGCCACAGGGACTCAGCAATCTCGCACCCTCGCGATCAAGACTATTTAAGCTTATAGGTAAGGCAAGGTAAAATATGGTGGAGCTGCAGCAAGCGACTAGCATATATGGTGGCTAACCTGTTCGCAAGAGAGAGCGAGAAGAGGAGGCAAAGCGCGAGCGAGAAAACTAGAGAGCAACCTGCGCAAGCATTACTCCAACACCGTGTCCACGTCCCGGACTCCGCCGAGAAGAGGCCATCACGGTAACACACTCAGTTGATTCATTTTAATTAATTTAAGGTTCAAGTTATCTACAACCGGACATTAACAAATTCCCATCTGCCCATAACCGCGGGCACGGCTTTCGAAAGTTCAAATCCCCGCAGGGGAGTCCCAACTTAGCCCATGACAAGCTCTCACGGTCAACGAAGGAATAGACCTCCTCCCGAGACGTTCCGATCAGACTCGGTACCTCGGTTCTTCAAGACACTTCGACAGGTTAAAACAAATCCAGCAACACCGCCCGAATGTGCCAACAAATCCCGATAGGAGCTGCACATATCTCTTTCTCAGGGCACACTCAGATTGTCCTAGGTACGGGTAGGCCAGCCCAGAGTTGCCCTTGGTGGCCACCGGCAGCTGACAGGTGGACCAACACTCAGAGGAGCACTGGCCCGGGGGGGTTTAAAAATAAGATGACCCTCGGGCTCCGGAAACCCAAGGGAAAAAGAGGCTAGGTGGCAAATGGTAAAACCAAGGTTGGGCATTGCTGGAAAAGCTTTAATCAAGGAGAACTATCAAGGGGTTCCCATTATAACCCAACCGCGTAAGGAACGCAAAATCCGGGAACATAACACCGATATGACGGAAACTAGGGCGGCAAGAGTGGAACAAAACACTAGGCGAGAGGCCGAGCCTTCCACCCTTTACCAAGTATATAGATGCATTAAGATAACAATATAATATAATGATATCCCAACAAGTAAATAAATGTTCCAACAAGGAACGGTCTCCAATCTTCACCTGCAACTAGCAACGCTATAAGAGGGGCTGAGCAAAGCGGTAACATAGCCAATCAACGGTTTGCTAGGACATGGTGGGTTAGAGGTTTGACATGGCAATTTGGGAGGCTTTAAAACAAGTGGTAGGCATCGTAGCATTGGCATAGCAAAAGAGCGAGCATCTAGCAAAGCAAAGATAGTAGTGATTTCGAGGGTATGATCATCTTGCCTGCAAAGTGGTTAGAGTTGACTGGATCCTCGAAAGCAAACTCAACGGGCTCCTCGTTAGCGAACTCGTCTCCCAGATCTACCCAAACAAGACAAACAAGCAACAAGGACACAATCAAGCATGTGCAAGGATCAAACAATATGATGCAAGGATGGTATGCTATGCGGGATGCGATGCGGGATGCATATGCAAGATTTGACAAGGGATGCATGAACCTGGACTCAACTTGGGAATCCAAGTGTGCCACTGGAAAGATGAGATGAAATCGCTTGAAAACGATATAAAGAACGCCGGAATCGGAGTTACGGTTGTGGAAATGGCAAGCAATTCAAATATGATCACATTCTGCGATTTACAGCAAGTAGCCATATAAATGCAATGAGATGAACAAGCTACAACACCCAAACATGACAACAAAATACATGGCAGGAATGCATTCATGATGCTTAACAAAAGTCTAGCACTGAGCTACGGCCAATTCATCCATTAACAGGTTCAAACAAGCATGGCAAAAATGCATATGGCAAACAGATTTCAGACTTAGTGAAATTAACACTTGTCTGGAATTTCAGATCAGGTAGCACACTTCGGAGCAACAAAACTATATGCTACAGGACCTGAACATGGCAAAGTAAAGCATGGCATGGAGCTACTCAAAGAGCTTAACAAAAGTCCCTTAGTGACCTTGAGCCAAAAGGGATCAGAAAATACAATTGCAAGCATGTGAACATGGCAAAAATATAAACAGATCACAGACTTTGTGAAAACTGGAGCATGCTGAAACATATATCAAGTAGGCATGTTTACGAGCTCGATGCACTCACTACGGGGCAAGTCATGGCAAAATAAGCATACATCCATCAAGAATACACAAAATACAAGCTAGACATGGCAAGAACAATAGGATAGCATGCATGGATCAACTACAACATCCTTGGCAAAATCGCTAACAAGTAGACAATCTGCCCAGATTCACGAAGTAGCAAAAGTAGAGCTCGATTGACTCAAGCTAGGTTGCTCCATAATTGCAAACAAAGACATGGATGGATAGAGCACTATAAGATTAACAAAACATCCTTACTGATCATCCTTAAAAGAGGCACGGATCACTAGGAAACAACATGAACATATGGCCATATGAGATAAACAGGTCAAGGACTTAGTGGAAATGCTAAGTCCCTGAAATCAGAATTTCCATGTGCCTCACTTTGCAAGCTTGTGCTAGTCACCACACACATCACAAAAATACATGGGTTGCACCTCTAGAAAGATGGAAAATCCCTTAGCAAAACATATGCAGAGCTCATGGGCATATCATGCACACATTAATCATGGCAAAAATGACAAATAACTAAATGGAGCAGCAGATCTGACAATTATCTCAAGTAGCACTCTTCTACCAGCATTTCGGGCATCAAGATGAACTCAAATGAAAATGATGCAATGGAATGAAATGATGTGCTCTCTGAGAGGAACAATTTGATATGCTATATGCCCAAAACGGAGCTACGGATGCAAAGTTATAGCACAATGAACAGGGCAACATGAACTAGGGTTTCGGGAGAAAGTCAACCCGAGTTTGAATCTAGATCTGAGATCTGCACGGTTCCCGATGCAGATCGCCGGAGTATTGTTCACCGGCGGGGAGGAAGCTCGCCGGAGCACGACGGGGAGGCGGGGGCCGGTGTGGGCGCGGCCGGCGACGAGGCTGGGGAGGCGCGGCGGCGGCGGTGCTGCTCCGGTGGCGGAGCTCCGCAAGGGCGGCGGTGCGGCTCCGGGTGGCGGAGCTCACCGGACGGGAGGCCGGCGCGGCGGCGCGGCGATCCAGCGTCGAAGGAGACTGCCGACTCGGGCGGGGAAGGGCAGGCGCGGGCGGCGTGGAGGGCAACGGGCCCGTGGGCCGGACGCGGGCTCCCCGGGCCGCGGCGAGTGGCGGCGGCGAGGCGACACTTCGCGCCGCCGCCCCGGTCCACTAGCTGCGCGCCACGTGTCGCCTCGCCGCCGCCACCCGCCGTGGCCCAGAGAGCCCGCGTCCGGCCCCCGGGCCCGTTGCCCTCCGCGCCGCCCGCGCCTGCCCTTCCCCGCCCGAGACGGCAGTCTCCTTCGACGCCGGATCGCCGCGCCGTTGCGCCGGCCTCCCGTTCGGTGAGCTCCGCCACCCGGAGCCGCACCGCCGCCCACGCGGAGCTCCGCCACCGGAGCCGCACCGCCGCCGCCGCGCCTCCCCAGCCTCGTCGCCGACCGCGCCCACACCGGCCCCCGCCTCCCCGCCGTGCTCCGGCGAGCTTCCTCCCCGCCGGTGAACAGTACTCCGGCGAGCCGCATCGGGAACCGTGCAGATCTCAGATCTAGATTCAAACTCGGGTTGACTCTCTCCCGAAACCCTAGTTCATATTGCCCTGTTCATCGTGTTATAACTTTGCATCTGTAGCTTCGTTTTGGGCATATAGCATATCAAATTGTTCGCCTCAGAGAGCACATCATTTCATTCCATTGCATCATTTTCATTTGAGTTCATCTTGATGCCCGAAATGCTGGTAGAAGAGTGCTACTTGAGATAATTGTCAGATCTGCTGCTCCATTTAGTTATTTGTCATTTTTGCCATGATTAATGTGTGCATGATATGCCCATGAGCTCTGCATATGTTTTGCTAAGGGATTTTCCATCTTTCCATAGGTGCAACCCATGTATTTTTGTGATGTGTGTGGTGACTAGCACAAGCTTGCAAAGTGAGGCACTTGGAAATTCTGATTTCAGGGACTTAGCATTTCCACTAAGTCCTTGACATGTTTATCTCATATGGCCATATGTTCATGTTGTTTCCTAGTGATCCGTGCCTCTTTTAAGGATGATCAGTAAGGATGTTTTGTTAATCTTGTAGTGCTCTATCCATCCATGTCTTTGTTTGCAATTATGGAGCAACCTATCTTGAGTCAATCGAGCTCTACTTTTGCTACTTTGTGAATCTAGGCAGATTGTCTACTTGTTAGCGATTTTGCTAAGGATGTTGCAGTTGATCCGTGCATGCTATGCTATTGTTCTTGCCATTTCTAGCTTGCATTTTGTGTATTCTTGATGGATGTATGCTTAGCTTTCCATGACTTGCCCCGTAGTGAGTGCATCGAGCTCGTAAACATGCCTACTTGATATCTGTTTCAGCATGCTCCAGTTTTCACTAAGTCTGTGATCTGTTTATGTTTTTGCCATGTTCACATGCTTGCAATTGTATTTTCTGATCCCTTTTGGCTCAAGGTCACTAAGGGACTTTTGTTAAGCTCTTTGAGTAGCTCCATGCCATGCTTTACTTTGCCATGTTCAGGTCCTGTAGCATATAGTTTTGTTGCTCCGAAGTGTGCTACCTGATCTGAAATTCTAGACAAGTGTTAATTTCACTAAGTCTGAAATCTGTTTGCCATATGCATTTTTGCCATGCTTGTTTGAACCTGTTAATGGATGAATTAGCCGTAGCTCAGTGCTAGACTTTTGTTAAGCATCATGAATGCATTCCTGCCATGTATTTTGTTGTCATGTTTGGGTGTTGCAACTTGTTCATCTCATTGCATTTAGATGGCTACTTGCTGTAAATCGCAGAACGTGATCATATTTGAATTGCTTGCCATTTCCAAACCGTAACTCCGATTCCGGCGTTCTTTATATCGTTTTCAAGCGATTTCATCTCATCTTTCCAGTGGCACACTTGGATTCCCAAGTTGAGGCCAGGTTCATGCATCCCTTGTCAAATCTTGCATATGCATCCCGCGTCGCATCCCGCATAGCATACCATCCTTGCATCATATTGTTTGATCCTTGCACGTGCTTGATTGTGTCCTTGTTGCTTGTTTGTCTTGTTTGGGTAGAGCCGGGAGGCGAGTTCGCTAACGAGGAGCCCGTTGAGTTTGCTTTCGAGGATCCAGTCAACTCTGACCACTTTGCAGGCAAGATGATCATACCCTCGAAATCACTACTATCTTTGCTTTGCTAGATGCTCGCTCTTTTGCTATGCCAATGCTACGATGCCTACCACTTGTTTTAAAGCCTCCCAAATTGCCATGTCAAACCTCTAACCCACCATGTCCTAGCAAACCGTTGATTGGCTATGTTACCGCTTTGCTCAGCCCCTCTTATAGCGTTGCTAGTTGCAGGTGAAGATTGGAGACCGTTCCTTGTTGGAACATTTATTTACTTGTTGGGATATCATTATATTATATTGTTATCTTAATGCATCTATATACTTGGTAAAGGGTGGAAGGCTCGGCCTCTCGCCTAGTGTTTTGTTCCACTCTTGCCGCCCTAGTTTCCGTCATATCGGTGTTATGTTCCCGGATTTTGCGTTCCTTACGCGGTTGGGTTATAATGGGAACCCCTTGATAGTTCTCCTTGATTAAAGCTTTTCCAGCAATGTTTTACCATTTGCCACCTAGCCTCTTTTTCCCTTGGGTTTCCGGAGCCCGAGGGTCATCTTATTTTAAACCCCCCCGGGCCAGTGCTCCTCTGAGTGTTGGTCCACCTGTCAGCTGCCGGTGGCCACCAGGGGCAACTCTGGGCTGGCCTACCCGTACCTAGGACAATCTGAGTGTGCCTTGAGAAGAGATATGTGCAGCTCCTATCGGGATTTGTTGGCACATTCGGGCGGTGTTGCTGGATTTGTTTTAACCTGTCGAAGTGTCTTGAAGAACCGAGGTACCAAGTCTGATCGGAACGTCTCGGGAGGAGGTCTATTCCTTCATTGACCGTGAGAGCTTGTCATGGGCTAAGTTGGGACTCCCCTGCAGGGATTTGAACTTTCGAAAGCCGTGCCCGCGGTTATGGGCAGATGGGAATTTGTTAATGTCCGGTTGTAGATAACTTGAACCTTAAATTAATTAAAATGAATCAACTGAGTGTGTTACCGTGATGGCCTCTTCTCGGCGGAGTCCGGGAAGTGGACACGGTGTTGGAGCAATGCTTGCGTAGGTTGCTCTCTAGTTTTCTCGCTCGCGCTCTGCCTCCTCTTCTCGCTCTCTCTTGCGAACAGGTTAGCCACCGTGAGAGCTTGTCATGGGCTAAGTTGGGACTCCCCTGCAGGGATTTGAACTTTCGAAAGCCGTGCCCGCTGTTATGGGCAGATGGGAATTTGTTAATGTCCGGTTGTAGATAACTTGAACCTTAAATTAATTAAAATGAATCAACTGAGTGTGTTACCGTGATGGCCTCTTCTCGGCGGAGTCCGGGAAGTGGACACGGTGTTGGAGCAATGCTTGCGTAGGTTGCTCTCTAGTTTTCTCGCTCGCGCTTTGCCTCCTCTTCTCGCTCTCTCTTGCGAACAGGTTAGCCACCATATATGCTAGTCGCTTGCTGCAGCTCCACCATATTTTACCTTGCCTTACCTATAAGCTTAAATAGTCTTGATCGCGAGGGTGCGAGATTGCTGAGTCCCTGTGGCTCACAGATTACTATTACACCAGATGCAGGGCCTGATGTTTCCGCTCTAGGTGACGCGCTTGAGATCAAGTGGGAGTTCGACGAGGACTCTCAACGATACTATGTTACCTTTCCTGATGATCAGTAGTGGTGCCCAGTTGGGGGTGATTGGGACCGTGTCGCATGTTGGGTTATCTTTTATTTTGGCGCCGTAGTCGGGCCATGAGTGCTTGAATGATGTAATGTTATTTATGTACTTGATTGACATGGCGAGTGTAAGCCAACTATGTTATCTCCCCTTTTATTATCTATATATTACATGGGATGTTGTGATGATTGCCTAACTTGCGACATTGCTTTCAATGCGGTTATGCCTCTAAGTCGTGCCTCGACACGTGGGAGATATAGCTGCATCGAGGGCGTTACACATGATTTCATATCTGAATCGTTTATGTTATCACCATTATATCCATGTTCTAGATCCGATCTTGCAAGTTATAGTCACCTACTACGTGTTATGATCTGGCAACCCCGGAGTGACAATAGCCGAGACCACTCCTGGTGATGACTGTAGTTTGAGGACTTCATGTATTCACCGTGTGTTAATGCTTTGTTCCGGTTCTCTATTAAAAGGAGACCTTAATATCCCTTAGTTTCCAATTGGACCCCGCTGCCACGGGAGGGTAGGACAAAAGATGGCATGCAAGTTCTTTCCATAAGCATGTATGACTATTTACGGAATACATGCATATATTATATTTATGAACTGGAGCTAGTGCCGTATTGCCCTAGGTTATGACTGTCACATGATGAATATCATCCAACAAATTACTGATCCAATGCCTACGAATTTATCTTATATTGTTCTTGCTAAGTTATTACTGCTATCATTACTGTCATATTTGCTACAAAGCTACTGCTATCAGTGTTACCGTTACTATTACTGTTGTCACTATTACCAAAACTATCATATTACTTTGCTACTAATACATCTCCAATGTATATATAATTTATGAAGTATTCATGCCGTTATATGATCATTCTTGGATGTTTTACAATCATTTTATAGCAACTTTATATCACTTTTTGGGACTAACCTATTGACCCAGTGCCTAGTGTCAGTTGCTGTTTTTTGCTTGTTTTTACATCGCAGGGAATCAATATCAAATAGAGTCCAGACGCCATGAAACTTTTTGGAGATTTTTTATGGACCAGAACACCCAGGATGGGCCAGAGAAGCACCTGGGGGGTGCCCCGAGTGGGGCACAACCCACCAGGGCGCGCCTGGAGGCCCAGGCGCGCCCAGGTGGGTTGTGCCCACCTCGGTGGCCTCTCGCACCCCCTCTTTACCCTAGATCAGAAGTTCCGCCGCCGCTAGGCTCTCTAGCCACCGAAAACCAATCTAGACCCATTCCGTCACCTTGCCTGAGGGGGGAAATCATCTCCGGTGGCCATCTTCATCATCTCAGCGGCCACCACGATGAGGAGGGAGTAGTCCACCCTCGGGGCTGAGGGTTTGTACCAGTATCTATGTGTTTAATCTCTCTCTCTCTCTCGTGTTCTTGAGATGTCACGATCTTGATGTATCGTGGGCTTTGTTAATATAGTCGGATCATATGGTGTCTTCCCCTCTCTATCTTGTTGTGATGAATTGAGTTTTTCCCTTTGAGATTTCGTTGTTATTGGATTGAATACTTTTATGGATTTGAGAACACTTGATATATGTCTTGCAATTGAATACTCGTGGTGACAATGGGTTATCGTATTGATTCACTTGATATATGTGTTGGCACTCAACTTGCGGATTCCCGAGGTGACATTGGGATAATCTATGCATAGGGGTTGATGCACGTTCTTGTCTTTGTTTCTCTGGTAGAAATCTTAGGGAACACTTTGAAGTTCTTTGTGTTGGATTGAATATTATGAATCTGAATTTGCTTTGGTGTTATTTTAGTACGAACTCTTGGTTAGATCGATTAGAAAGAATAGCTTCGTGTTATTTTAGTACGAACTCTAGGATAGATTGACCGGAAAGAATAGCTTTGAGGTGGTTTCGTACCCTACAAAAAATTCCGTCTTATGTTCTCCGCTAGATAGGAACTTTGGACTGATTCTTCATTGCACATTGAGGGATGGTTATATGATCCAATTATATTAGCATTATTGAGAGATTGCACTAGCAAAAGTACGGACCCTAGGCCTCATTTTCAAGCATTGTAATACCATTTTGTGCTTGTTTACTATTTGCTACCTTGCTGTTTTTATTTATTCAGATTATAAAAATATATTTCTACCATCAGTATTACACTTTTATCGCCATCTCTTCGTCGAACTATTTCCGTTCTCATTAAAGGGTGATGCTAAAGCTTGGTACAATACTCTTGCTCCTGGTTGTGTGCGTAGTCCCTAGGATATGATTTATTACTTCTCTGAAAAATATTTCCCTGCTCGTAAGAAACAAGCTGCATTACAGGAAATATTTAACTTTGTGCAAATGAAAGAAGAGAATCTCCCACAAGCTTGGGGAAGCTTTGCCAGTTACTTAATGCTTTGCGTGATCATCCTCTTAAGAAAAATGAAATACTTGATATCTTCTATAATGGACTAACTGATGCTTCTAGGAATTTTCAAGATAATTGTGCTGGTTGTGTTTTCAGGTAACAAACTATTGGTCAAGCTGAAGAATTATTGAATAACATATTGAAAAACTATGATGATTGGACTCTTCCTGAACCACTGCCTAAACCCACTCTAAAGAATAGAGGTATATTATATCTCAATCCTGAAGATATGCAAGAGGCAAAGAAATCTATGAAGGAAAAATGTATTAAAGCTGAGGTTGTCAAGAATTTACCTTCTATTGAAGAAATACATGGGCTTGATACACCACCACTGCCTAGTGCCTAAGGTGGTAGGGGTAAATTCTCTAATGAAGTTCAGTGATAATGACAATCCTCACAATATGCACCCTATCCAATGCCTTTATGAGTTTGAAAACTACATTAGAAAACAAGATCACTTCAATGCAAATGTTATGAAACAATTGAAATACAATTCTGATATGATTGCTCGCTTGAGTGACTTGTTATTTAGAATCTCAAATGATGTTAGAGGTGTTGGAAGGCATGCTTCTATGGTTCAAACCCAGTTAGAACAAGTTGCTAAATCTCAAAGAGAGTTGCTAGATGAAATGAACAATAACATACATGACTTTGCTGTTAGAGTAGCAACTAGAGGAGGTAAAATGACTCAGGAACCATTTTATCCTGAAGGACACCCAAAAACAATTGAACAAGACTCTCAAAGAGCTAACACTGATGCACCTAGTCCTTCTAAAAATAAAAAGAAGAAGAAAAATAATAGGACTTCACATGCTTCTAGTGAACCTGAAGTAGAAAAACCTCCTGATAATGATAATGAAATTTCTATCTCTGATGCTGAAACTGAACCTGGTAGTGAACACTCACCTTCTGATAATGAAAAAGATAATGATGATGTTCATGAAGACACTCAACCAAATAATGAAGAACCATACAATGATGTTGAGATAGAACCTAAAGTTGATCTTGAAGGAAATATGTGTAACATCCCAAATTTTCAATTTGGAATGTTATACACTAGATCATATGCATATCATATTTTCTTGCATTTTGGTTGATCCTAGAAATTTCACGCAACTCAAGGACCCTCGGAGAGAGTTGGAGATTTCGTTATTTTCATATTTGAGAGTTTTCTCGAATTTTGAAAATAGGATCATTTGATTTATTTATTTTATCTTCAATAATTTTTCCGGTGTCAAAATATATGAGAGAGGGAATAATATGACTTTCCCAAATTTAGGAAAAAAATGAAGATATAATAAATAGATCAATTTTTGTTTTCCGGTGTTTATTTGCAGTTTATTTGGATAGGGAAAAATGCGCGTTTTCGAAAATTGCATTTTAGGTCCGGAGAAAAGTTCATTTTGTTCGGCTCATTTTTAGGAGTCGGGGAAAATTTACTTTAAATTTTTCGTAGTTCGTTTAGATCTCTTTTTTTTTCTGCGCGAGAACCAGTTAAAAAAAATCAAAGTCCAGCGCCTTGGGACAAAGGCCCAGCCGGCCAAGGCCACCGCCCCCAGGGAGCCACGCGCGCCTAGCGCTGGCGCAGGAGGCCGCCGCCTCGCCTCTTGCTCTAAACCGAATCCTAGTAGGACTTTTGTCCTACTTCCGTATATTCCTTTTCTATTTCTAGATCTTTTCCTTTCCTTTTTTTCTATTCCTATTCCTAGTCTAATTCTTGTCCCCTACCCCAAGTAAACCTCCTCCTCACCCATATAAATACTCAAGCACCCCCCCCCTCTAAATCATCAAACCAAAGCCTAGAGCTACACCCCGCCCCGCGCCGCGCCGCCCTAAGCCGCCGCCCTAAGCCGCCGCCGCCACGCCCACGCCGCCGCCCACGCCCACGCCGCCGGAGCCCCTCGCCGGAGACCTCGCCGGAGGTAGCCCCGCACTACATCTATTCTTTTTCTCGGATCGTTTTCTTCTAATCGTTCTGATTCTTTTCTTCTCTAAACCGTTCCGGTTTTCTAGATCGTTTTTTCGTTCGGTTTTCTTCTCCGAAACCCTAGATCGGATTCGTTTTCTTCTCCGATTTAGTTGCCTTTGGACCGTTCGCCGGACCGTTCGTCCTAACGAACGTGATCACCGGATTCTTCTAGGTTAACGACGTCCGTTCGTTTAACCGTTCTTCTTTTTCTTTTCGTCGGATTTATTCCGCGATCGCGATCTCAGATCCGATCTTCTTTCTAGTCTTTCTTTTCGCTCGTTTATCGGAATCAGGTGATTCAAGCGCTTGGAGTTTCATCTCGAAACCGCCGTTCCGTCTAATCAACTTGAACAAGCTTTTGCTACAGTAAAATTTTGACCTAGATTCAACTTGCTAGAACCGAGTTGTTTTCTTCCGCCGTTTGTTTTCCGCCGTTTGTTCGGTTCGTTCTTTCTTTGCAGCCGGAGTTCTTAAGTTGAACTATCTGGTTCGATCTCTTGTTTGAGTTTTACCTGTGCATTAGATGAGTACTTATTGTATGCTTGTTGTTTGTCTGCGATAGATTACCCGGATTGCGCCGCCTGTTACTTCGAAACCCTAGGACTCGCAGATCATCAGCAAGGCAAGTAACACTTTGATCATACCTTTTCTACAACCCATGTTTTATTGCATTAGATCAATCCTCACACATTGCATGATTAAGATCTAATTAAATTGTGGGATGGGAAGTAGATGAGGTAGTACCTATTACCTGTATTATTATGAAACCTTTGGGAGTTATTCTACGTTTGCTTATATTGCCATGCTATGCTAGTAGACGTGGATTGGGTGAGTGATATCCATGACAGATGTGAGATTGATAATTTTAATGGTTTATCTAAGGTGGCAACTTAAACACACATCTGGGTGGATTGAGGCACCTGATGTCTATCAGGACTTGCCTGTTTTCTTTTGGACCGCCACCCAGGCTCAAAGGGATCATAAGATCTTTCATGCTAGAAACTTCCGTGTGCAGCCACATGCTACTATGGGCTCTGGCATAGTTGACTAAGTTATGCGAACTCTTACGGGGTGGACTAGCAGA
The DNA here is from genome assembly GCF_003073215.2 of Triticum urartu. Taxonomy (NCBI): domain Eukaryota; kingdom Viridiplantae; phylum Streptophyta; class Magnoliopsida; order Poales; family Poaceae; genus Triticum; species Triticum urartu. Next base: position 39,518 of record NW_024113618.1, read on the forward strand.
TGTAGGGGAAGTAGGTGTACCGGTCTACCCCACATGTAAGGTGCTAGCGCTAAGACTATGTCTCGGTCATCCGTTTCTCAAACACCATGTAGTACGAGAAAACAAACGGAGGCGATCGAGTCATGTGGGGAAAAGTTCGCAAACCTCTGCAGAGTGTACAAACTAATCATGATTAGCCGTGTCCCCGGTTATGGACATCTTGAGTATCTAGTACTTGAATATCATTGTGAATCTCAACATGTTACTCTAATTAATTTTGATGGGTTTAATGATTACTTTTAATTGGGATCGGAATGCTGTCAACCATTCTCGATGTTTAACAACCACCATGATAGTTAAATAAATTTATTCCTTTGCAGTAGGGAAAAACTGGCTTTACGCAAAACTGTAACCATAGAGCTTTCCACCAGCCATATATGCATATAGTATAGCTGTTTCATTCCATTACTCTCTATGTGTTACTTTGCCAGCATATTCCATGTGCTGACCCGTTTTCGGGCTGCAACGTTAATGTTGCAGACTTTTCAGACGACGATTGAGGTGTTTTAGGTCGTGGTTCTATACTCAGTGATGCCGCTGGAGTTGATGGACCCATTTATCTTCCGAGTCTTCCGCTGTTATCGATATTAGATGGCCTTCAGCCATATTTATTGTAATAAGTTCTTTTTGAGCCATCGATGTAATAAGTGTGTGATTGCAACTCTGCTATAAAACCTCGATGTACTGTGTGGTGTCAGCATTACTGATCCAGGGATGACACCGTAGCATAGTAGACGTGATCCATTCGGGTCAGGTCGCTACAGAGATGGTATCAGAGCACACGCTGACTGTAGGACACGACCACTAAGTTAAAGCCATAGATCACCCTTCTCTTCTCATTTTCTAACTCCTCATCTTTTCTACTCTATTAGGATGACGCACACGAAGATTAAGTACGCTCAACCGGATGAAGGCACACCATTTGGATTTCACCTGAAGGAAGTCACCAAGTAGCTGAACATTGGATTAGCAAGCTTCACGGGAACCTTCAACGCCACTCTGCCTGAAGAGGAGCGCTGGAAGATTCAAGCTCACGTTCCGGGAAGAACATTCGTGCCAATCACGAAGCCCATAGATATTGTTTTCAATGCACCAACCTGGAGTCTAGGAAGGAGCATGGCAGCTCATATCACCATAGGACGCATTGGAGAAGTTTACCAAGAAGACCTCAAGGACACTATCTACCAGATTTGCGGACGCCGGGATGAACAATGGGAGTTAGTCAGCACCAAGAAGGATAGATCCATTGCATCTTTCATCCAGGAGTTAAACCAGCACATTCGACGCCACGAGAACCAGATGTGCAATGATATGGTAGAGTTGAAGAATGCGAAGGCAAGGATCATCGAGCTAGAAGGAGAACTGAAGTCTACACGCAAGGACTACATGGACGAGATCGTAGCTCTAGCAAGGCACAATTGCGATCTTAAGCAGGAGATTGAAGAACTCAAGAGCAAGTTAGCATCCCAGGAGGACGACGAGTATGTCACATGTCCGGACAACTACATCATCATCGACGACACCGATTCGGATCCAAGTGAACCCGACTTTGAAGACGAAGCTGGAGCAGACATCATGGAGTCTTCCACCGGTTCAAATTTCTAGATGACCACCAGATAGTAGTAGTATTCCCCCATGTAAACATTATAGTCGAGCACTTTTGCGATAGTTTTAGACCGTTTGTAAGCCCTTGTTTGATTGATTGAAGTGATTTTCTGTGCATTTGCTCATGTGCATATGGGTAGTGTTTTCCCTTTAGACCCCCTCTATTCTTATATCTCGTCTTTTCTAAACCCTCAGATGCCTCCGAGACGTGACAATGGATTTCCACCGGAGCTCACTCAGTTAATCCAGCAGCAGAATCAATTGATGCAGATGTTAGTTCAGAACCAACAGAACAACAACCCACCACCACCACCACCACCTGTTGACCACTTAGCCCGTTTCCTTAGGCTGAATCCGCCGGTGTTTTCCAGTAGCACCGAGCCAATAGTAGCAGACGATTGGCTCCGCAAGATAGGAAGGGAGTTGACCACTGCAGGATGCACGGATGGTGAGAAAGTGAAGTTTGCCGCTCACCAGCTTGACGGACCCGCGGCAGCATGGTGGGAGAATTTCACAGCCACTTACCCAGTTGACACTGTCACATGGGATCAGTTTCAGCAAGCTTTCCGCACTGCCCATGTTTCAACAGGAGCTATGGCCATAAAGAAGCGTGAGTTTCGCAACTTACGCCAAGGAGGAAGGACTGTTGGCCAGTATGTGGAGGAGTTTAGTAAGCTAGCCCGTTATGCCCCAGATGACGTTGCTACGGATGCTGCTAAGCAGGAGAAGTTTCTGAAAGGATTAAATGATGAGCTAAGCATGCAGTTGATGGTAGCAAATTTCAACAACTACCAGGAGTTGGTAGATCGTGCCATCATGATTGAAGGGAAGCAACAACAGATTGAGAACCGTAAGAGGAAGTATGGACATGGGAAGCATAACTCTGGAGCCCAGCAGAAGCCCCGTTTTACCCCTAAACCAGGATTTAAGTTTCAGCACACCCATGGAGGAGGTAGCTCGCACAACCATAATGGCCACAAGAATGGTAATGGGAATGGAGGAAGCAACGGCCAGAACCGGACCACCCCATCGACCCCAACCAAGAGAGACCTGAGTCAAGTCACCTGTTCAAGTGTTCGAAGACCGGACATTATGCCAATGAATGTCCCGAAGGCCAGAATGGAAATGGCAATGGAAGCTCTGGGAAGAAGCCGAACCCTTTCAATAGGGGACAGGTGAACCACGTTAATGTGGAGGAGATTGAAGATCAGCCCGATGCAGTAATCGGTAAGTTTTTGGTTAAGTCATTTACTGCACTCGTTCTTTTTGATACTGGTGCATCGCATTCATACATATCAAGGGGATTTGTGGAAAAGTATAGCCTGCCCATAAGGATTCTTAAAACACCTATGCTAGTAAGCTCGCCAGGAGCAGAATACATGGCCAGACAAGGATGTTTCCAAGTACCATTGAGTATAGGAAGGCATGTATTCCCAACGGATTTGATTATTCTGGAATCCCAAAGGTTGGATGTGATTCTTGGTATGGATTGGCTGTCGATGTATGGAGGAAACATCGATTGCGCCAGTAAGACAATTTTGCTTACCACACCAGAAGGAAGAAGGATCAAGTATGTATCCCGGCATGTGCCAAACAGGACACAAGTGAATTGCCTAACAGGAGTTGTGCAGGAGGAAGTACCAGTGGTAAAGGATTTTCCTGATGTATTTCCTGAGGAATTGCCAGGCATGCCACCGGATAGAGACATTGAGTTTTTGATTGAGTTATTGCCAGGTACAGGCCCAATATCAAAGCGACCGTACCGGATGCCAGCAAAGGATTTGGTGGAAATTAAGAATCAGATTAAGGAGTTATTGGATAAAGGTTACATTCGCCCAAGTTCTTCGCCTTGGGGATCACCCGTACTTCTAGTGGAAAAGAAGGATGGATCATTAAGGATGGTTGTAGATTATCGGGGATTGAATGAAGTAACCATCAAGAATAAGTACCCACTGCCAATGATCAACGATCTGTTTGATCGATTGCAAGGAGCTAAAGTGTTTTCCAAGATCGATTTGCGATCAGGGTACCATCAGTTGAAGATTCGAGAGCAGGACATACCTAAGACAACATTCACCACAAGATATGGACTGTATGAGTATACCGTTATGTCATTTGGATTGACTAACGCACCTGCCTATTTTATGAACCTGATGAACAAAGTGTTTATGGAGTTTTTGGATAAGTTCGTCGTAGTGTTCATCGATGACATTTTGGTTTATTCGAAGAATGAAGAGGAGCATAACATTTGCGTTTGGTTTTGGAGAAACTAAGGGAACATCAGTTATACGCCAAATTCAGCAAATGTGAGTTTTGGTTGAAGGAAGTTGGATTCCTCGGACACGTTATATCCGGAGAAGGTATAGCAGTTGACCCCACAAAGGTTGAGACCGTAACCGAATGGGAAGCACCAACAACAGTTGGAGAGATCCGGAGTTTTCTTGGACTCGCAGGATACTACCGGAGATTCATTGAGAACTTTTCAAAGATTGCAAAGCCTATGACTGAATTGTTGAAGAAGGATACTAAGTTCAAATGGACTGAGGAGTGTGAGGCTAGTTTCTAGGAGTTGAAGAAACGATTGGTTACCTCACCGGTATTGATTTTGCCAGATCAGACCAAGGATTATGAGGTGTATTGCGACGCTTCACGTCGAGGACTTGGAGCAGTGCTTATGCAGGAAGGGAGAGTTGTTTCGTATGCATCACGACAACTGAAGCCTCATGAGTTGAATTATGCCACGCATGATTTGGAGTTAGCAGCCGTAGTGCATGCCTTGAAAACGTGGAGACATTTCCTCATTGGAAATCATTGTGAGGTGTACACGGATCACAAGAGTTTGAAGTACATTTTCACGCAGAAGGAGTTGAACCTCCGACAAAGGAGATGGTTGGAGCTCATCAAGGATTATGACATGAGATTGCATTACCATCCCGGAAAGGCTAATGTAGTAGCTGACGCATTGAGCCGTAAGAGCCATGTCAATACCCTAGTGACGGGAGAAGTACCCAAGGAGTTAGCAGAAAACCTTCGGAACTATTTCCAAACATATCCGAGAGGCTATGTAGCAGCATTGGAGATTTAGTCAACATTGATGGATAAGATTAGAGAAGCTCAGAAATCTGACAAAGAGATTGCTGCTATAAAGGAGAAACTTAGCAAAGGAAAAGCTAAGGGATTTCGTGAGGATGAGCACGATACCTTATGGTTTGAAGACCGTGTTTATGTGCCCAATGACCCGGAGATCAGGAAGTTGATTTTGCAAGAGGCACATGATTCACCGTATTCGATTCACCCAGGGAATACCAAGATGTATTTGGATTTAAAGGAAACATTCTGGTGGACCGGAATGAAGAAGGATATTGCAGCGTATGTAGCAGTTTGTGACGTATGTCAGAGAGTAAAGGCAGAGCATCAGAAGCCAGCAGGATTGTTACAATCATTGCCGATACCCGAATGGAAGTGGGATAAGATAGGCATGGATTTTATCACAGGACTACCCAGGACGAAAGCAGGTTATGACTCGATATGGGTAGTAGTTGATCATTTGACGAAGGTAGCACATTTCATTCCAGTTAAGACCACTTACACCAGTGCTAAGTTGGCAAAGATATACATGACTAGGATCATTTGTTTGCATGGAGTCCCGAGGAGTATCGTATCAGATACCAGTTTCGTTCCATGACAACAGTTACGAAGTTGGAGACCGTCAATTCTTTGGACCAGATTTGATTAAGGAGTCTGAACGGAAAGTTAAGTTGATTCGCGATAGGCTCAAGGTAGCCCAGTCCAGGCAGAAGAGCTACGCAGATTCAAAACGCAAGGAGATAGTTTACGAAACCGGAGACAGAGTTTATCTCCGAGTATCCCCACTTCGAGGAGTTAAGCGCTTTGGAGTTAAGGGAAAGTTAGCACCGCGTTTCGTTGGACCATTTAAGATCTTGAAACGTATGGGAGAAGTCGCGTATAAGTTGGAATTACCAGAGGGACTGTCAGGAGTTCATGATGTATTCCATGTTTCTCAGCTGAAGAGATGTCACGCCGAGATGGCGGAGGTACCGCTAAGAGATACAGTGCCATTAGAAGCGATTCAGTTGAAGGACGATTTAACATATGAGGAGAAGCCAGTCAAGATTCTCGAGTTTTCCAGCAGAGTTACTCGCAACAAGGTTATCAAGTTTTGCAAAGTTCAGTGGAACCACCACTCAGAGGATGAAGCCACCTGGGAGAGAGAAGAAGATTTGCTCAAGGACCACCCTCACCTATTTTCTAGCCAACCCTAATCTCGAGGGCGAGATTCATCTTAAGGGGGGTAGGTTTGTAACATCCGAAATTTTCAATTTGGAATGTTATACACTAGATCATATGCATATCATATTTTCTTGCATTTTGGTTGATCCTAGAAATTTCACGCAACTCAAGGAACCTCGGAGAGAGTTGGAGATTTCGTTATTTTCATATTTGAGAGTTTTCTCGAATTTTGAAAATAGGATCATTTGATTTATTTATTTTATCTTCAATAATTTTTCCGGTGTCAAAATATATGAGAGAGGGAATAATATGACTTTCCCAAATTTAGGAAAAAAAATGAAGATATAATAAATAGATCAATTTTTGTTTTCCGGTGTTTATTTGCAGTTTATTTGGATAGGGAAAAATGCGCGTTTTCGAAAATTGCATTTTAGGTCCGGAGAAAAGTTCATTTTGTTCGGCTCATTTTAGGAGTCGGGGAAAATTTACTTTCAGATTTTTCGGGAGTTCGTTAGCCTCTTTTTGTTTTTTTTTCTGCGCGAGAACCAGTTAAAAAAAATCAAAGTCCAGCGCCTTGGGCCAAAGGCCCAGCCGGCCAAGGCTACGGCCAAGGCCACCGCCCCAGGGAGCCGCGCGCGCCTAGCGCTGGCGCAGGAGGCCGTCGCCTCGCCTCTTGCTCTAAACCGAATCCTAGTAGGACTTTTGTCCTACTTCCGTATATTATTTTTCTATTTCTAGATCTTTTCCTTTCCTTTTTTTTATTCCTATTCCTAGTCTAATTCTTGTCCCTTACCCCAAGTAAACCTCCTCCTCTCCCCATATAAATACCCAAGCACCCCCCCTCTAAATCATCAAACCCAAAGCCTAGAGCTACCCCGCCCGCGCCGCGCCGCCCTAAGCCGCCGCCCGCCGCCCGCCGCCGCCCCACGCCCCGCCGCCGGAGCCCCTCACCGGAGGTAGCCCCGCGCTACATCATTCTTTTTCTCGGATCGTTTTCTTCTAATCGTTCCGATTCTTTTCTTCTCTAAACCGTTCCGGTTTTCTAGATCGGTTTTTCGTTCGGTTTTCTTCTCCGAAACCCTAGATCGGATTCGTTTTCTTCTCCGATTTAGTTGCCTTTGGACCGTTCGCCGGACCGTTCGTCCTAACGAACGTGATCACCGGATTCTTCTAGGTTAACGACGTCCGTTCGTTTAACCGTTCTTCTTTTTCTTTTCGTCGGATTTATTCCGCGATCGCGATCTCAGATCCGATCTTCTTTCTAGTCTTTCTTTTCGCTCGTTTATCGGAATCAGGTGATTCAAGCGCCTGGAGTTTCGTCTCGAAACCGCCGTTCCGTCTAATCAACTTGAACAAGCTTTTGCTACAGTAAAATTTTGACCTAGATTCAACTTGCTAGAACCGAGTTGTTTTCTTCCGCCGTTTTTTCCGTCGTTTGTTCGGTTCGTTCTTTCTTTGCAACCGGAGTTCTTAAGTTGAACTATCTGGTTCGTTCTCTTGTTCGAGTTTTACCTGTGCATTAGATGAGTACTTATTGTATGCTTGTTGTTTGTCTGCGATAGATTACCCGGATTGCGCCGCTTGTTACTTCGAAACCCTAGGACTCGCGGATCATCAGCAAGGCAAGTAACACTTTGATCATACCTTTTCTACAACCCATGTTTTATTGCATTAGATCAATCCTCACACATTGCATGATTAGGATCTAATTAAATTGTGGGATGGGAAGTAGATGAGGTAGTACCTATTACCTGTATTATTATGAAACCTTTGGGAGTTACTTCTACGTTTGCTTATTATGCCATGCTATGCTAGTAGACGTGGATTGGGTGAGTGATATCCATGACAGATGTGAGATTGATAATTTTAATGGTTTATCTAAGGTGGCAACTTAAACACACATCTGGGTGGATTGAGGCACCTGATGTCTATCAGGACTTGCCTGTTTTTTCGGACCGCCACCCAGGCTCAAAGGGATCATAAGATCTTTCATGCTAGAAACTTCCGTGTGCAGCCACATGCTACTATGGGCTCTGGCATAGTTGACTAAGTTGTGCGAACTCTTACGGGGTGGACTAGCAGATGTAGGGGATGTAGGTGTACCGGTCTACCCCACATGTAAGGTGCTAGCGCTTCTGAAAGACTATGTCTCGGTCATCCGTTTCTCAAACACCATGTAGTGCGAGAAAACAAACGGAGGCGATCGAGTCATGTGGGGAAAAGTGCGCAAACCTCTGCAGAGTGTACAAACTAATCATGATTAGCCGTGTCCCCGGTTATGGACAACTTGAGTATCTAGTACTTGAATATCATGTGAATCTCAACATGTTACTTCTAATTAATGTTGTTGGGTTTTAATTGTTCACTTAATTGGGATCGGAATGCTGTCAACCATTCTCGATGTTTAACAACCACCATGATAGTTAAATAAATTTATTCCTTTGCAGTAGGGAAAAACTGCTTTACGCAAAACTGTAACCATAGAGCTTTCCACCAGCCATATATGCATATAGTATAGCTGTTTCATTCCATTACTCTCTATGTGTTACTTTGCCAGCATATTCCACGTGCTGACCCGTTTCGGGCTGCAACGTTAATGTTGCAGACTTTTCTGACGACGATTGAGGTGCTTTTAGGTCGTGGTTCTATACTCAGTGATGCCGCTGGAGTTGATGAACCCATTTATCTTCCGAGTCTTCCGCTGTTATCGATATTAGATGGCCTTCAGCCATATTTATTGTAATAAGTTCTTTTTTGAGCCATCGATGTAATAAGTGTGTGTGATTGCAACTCTGCTATAAAACCTCGATGTACTGTGTGGTGTCAGCATTACTGATCCAGGGATGACACCGTAGCACAGTAGACGTGATCCATTCGGGTCAGGTCACTAAATATGCCCTATAGGCAATAATAATGTTATTATTTTATTTCTTTATATCATGATAAATGTTTATTATTCATGCTAGATTGTATTATCCGGAAACATAATACTTGTGTGAATACATAAACAAACTAAACGTCACTAGTATGCCTCTACTTGACTAGCTCATTAATCAAAGATGGTTATGTTTCCTAACCATAGACATGTGTTGTCATTTGATTAACGGGGATCACATCATTAGGAGAATGATGTGATTGACTTGACCCATTCCGTTAGCTTAGCACCCGATCGTTTAGTATGTTGCTATTGCTTTCTTCATGACTTATACATGTTCCTATGACTATGAGATTATGCAACTCCCGTTTGCCGGAGGAACACTTTGTGTGCTACCAAACGTCACAACGTAACTGGGTGATTATAAAGGAGCTCTACAGGTGTCTCCAAAGGTACATGTTGGGTTGGCGTATTTCGAGATTAGGATTTGTCACTCTGAATGTCGGAGAGGTATCTCTGGGCCCTCTCGGTAATGCACATCACTGAAGCCTTGCAAGCATTGAAACTAATGAGTTAGTTGCGGGATGATGTATTACGGAATGAGTAAAGAGACTTGCCGGTAACGAGATTGAACTAGGTATGGGATACCGACGATCGAATCTCGGGCAAGTAACATACCGGTGACAAAGGGAACAACATATGTTGTTATGCGGTCTGACCGATAAAAGATCTTCGTAGAATATGTAGGAGCCAATATGAGCATCCAGGTTCCGCTATTGGTTATTGACCGGAGACGTGTCTCGGTCATGTCTACATTGTTCTCGAACCCGTAGGGTCCGCACGCTTAAGGTTATGATGACAATTATATTATGAGTTTATGAGTTTTGATGTACCGAAGTTAGTTCGGAGTCCCGGATGTGATCACGGACATGACGAGGAGTCTCTAAATGGTCGAGACATAAAGATTGATATATTGGACGGCTATATTCGGACACCGGAAGTGTTCCGGGTGATTTCGGAGAAAACCGGAGAGCCGGAGGGTTACCGGAACCCCCCCCCCCGGGAGGAGTAATGGGCCATATGGGCCTTAATGGAGAGAGAGAGGGGCAGCCAAAGGTGGGCCGCGCGCCTCCTCCCCCCTGGTCCGAATTGGACTAGGAGAGGGGGGTGGCGCCCCCCTTTCCTTCTCCCTCCCCACTTCTTTCCCCCTCCTAGTAGGAGTCCTACTCCTACTAGGAGGAGGACTCCTCCTTGGCGCACCATAGGGGCCGGCCGGCCTCCTCCCCTTGATCCTTTATATACGGGGGCAGGGGGCACCCCTAGACACACAAGTTGATCCACGTGATCATATTCTTAGCCGTGTGCGGTGCCCCCTTCCACCATAATCCTCGATAATATTGTAGCGGTGCTTAGGCGAAGCCCTGCGACGGTAGTACATCAAGATCGTCACCACGCCGTCGTGCTGACGGAACTCTTCCCCGACACTTTGCTGGATCGGAGTCCGGGGATCGTCATCGAGCTGAACGTGTGCTAAAACTCGGAGGTGCCGTAGTTTCGGTGCTTGATCGGTCGGGCCGTGAAGACGTACGACTACATCAACCGTGTCGTGCTAACACTTCCGCTGTCGGTCTACAAGGGTACGTAGATCACACTCTTCCCTCTCGTTGCTATGCATCACCATGATCTTGCGTGTGCGTAGGAATTTTTTTGAAATTACTACGAAACCCAACAGTGGCATCCGAGCCTAGGTTTTATATGTTGATGTTATATGCACGAGTAGAAGACAAGTGAGTTGTGGGCGATATAAGTCATACTGCTTACCAGCATGTCATACTTTGGTTCGGCAGTATTGTTGGACGAAGCGGCCCGGACCGACATTACGCGTACGCTTACGCGAGACCGGTTCTCCCGACGTGCTTTGCACATAGGTGGCTTGCGGGTGACAGTTTCTCCAACTTTAGTTGAACCGAGTGTGGCTACGCCCGGTCCTTGCGAAGGTTAAAACAGCACCAACTTGACAAACTATCGTTGTGGTTTTGATGCGTAGGTAAGATTGGTTCTTGCTTAAGCCCATAGCAGCCACGTAAAACTTGCAACAACAAAGTAGAGGACGTCTAACTTGTTTTTGCAGGGCATGTTGTGATGTGATATGGTCAAGACATGATGCTAAATTTTATTGTATGAGATGATCATGTTTTTGTAACCGAGTTATCGGCAACTGGCAGGAGCCATATGGTTGTCGCTTTATTGTATGCAATGCAATCGCGCTGTAATGCTTTACTTTATCACTAAGCGGTAGCGATAGTCGTGGAAGCATGAGATTGGCGAGACGACAACGATGCTACGATGGAGATCAAGGTGTCGTGCCGGTGACGATGGTGATCACGACGGTGCTTCGAGGATGGAGATCACAAGCACAAGATGATGATGGCCATATCATATCACTTATATTGATTGCATGTGATGTTTATCTTTTATGCATCTTATCTTGCTTTGATTGACGGTAGCATTATAAGATGTTTATGCATCTTATCTTGCTTTGATTGACGGTAGCATTATAAGATGATCTCTCACTAATTATAAAGAAGTGTTCTCCCTGAGTATGCACCGTTGCGAAAGTTCTTCGTGCTGAGACACCACGTGATGATCGGGTGTGATAGGCTCTACGTTCAAATACAACGGGTGCAAAACAGTTGCACCCGCAGAATACTCAGGTTATACTTGACGAGCCAAGCATATACAGATATGGCCTCGGAACACGGAGACTGAAAGGTCGAGCATGAATCATATAGTAGATATGATCAACATAGCGATGTTCACCAATGAAACTACTCCATCTCACGTGATGATCGGACATGGTTTAGTTGATTTGGATCACATAATCACTTAGAGGATTAGAGGGATGTCTATCTAAGTGGGAGTTCTTAAGTAATATGATTAATTGAACTTAAATTTATCATGAACTTAGTCCTGGTAGTATTTTGCAAATTATGTTGTAGATCAATAGCTCGCGTTGTTGCTTCCCTGTGTTTATTTTGATATGTTCCTAGAGAAAATTGTGTTGAAAGATGTTAGTAGCAATGATGCGGATTGGATCCATGATCTGAGGATTATCCTCATTGCTGCACAGAAGAATTATGTCCTTGATGCACCGCTAGGTGACAGACCTATTGCAGGAGCAGATGCAGACATTATGAACGTTTGGCTAGCTCAATATGATGACCACTTAATAGTTTAGTGCGCCATGCTTAAACGACTTAGAATCGGGACTTCAAAAAACGTTTTGAACGTCATGGACCATATGAGATGTTCCAGGAGTTGAAGTTAATATTTCAAGCAAATACCCGAGTTGAGAGATATGAAGCCTCCAACAAGTTCTATAGCCAAAAGATGGAGGAGAATCGCTCAACTAGTGAGCATGTGCTCAGATTGTCTGGGTACTACAATCGCTTGAATCAAGTGGGAGTGAATCTTCTAGATAAGATAGTGATTGACAGAATTCTCTAGTCACCATCACCAAGTTAGTAGAACTTTGTGATGAACTATAGTATGCAAGGGATGACGAAAACGACTCCCGAGCTTTTCATGATGATGAAATCGATGAAGGTAGAAATCAAGAAAGAGCATCAAGTGTTGATGGTAGACAAGACCACTAGTTTCAATAAAAGGGCAAAGGGAAGAAGGGGAACTTCAAGAAGAACGGAAAGCAAGTTGCTGCTCAAGTAAAGAAGCCCAAGTTTGGTCCTAAGCCTGAGACTAAGTGCTTCTACTGCAAAGGGACTGGTCACTGGAAGCGGAACTGCCCCAAGTATTTGGCGGATAAGAAGGATGGAAAAGTGAACAAAGGTATATTTGATATACAGATTATTAATGTGTATTTGACTAGTGTTCGTAGCAACCCCTTGATATTTGATACTGGTTCAGTTGCTAAGATTAGTAACTCGAAACGGGAGTTGCAGAATGAACAGAAACTAGTTAAGGGTGAAGTGACGAGGTGTGTTGGAAGTAGTTCCAAGATTGATATGATCATCATCGCACACTCCCTATACTTTCGGGATTAGTGTTGAACCTAAATAAGTGTTATTTGGTGTTTGCGTTGAGCATGAATATGATTTGATCATGTTTATTGTAATACGGTTATTCATTTAAGTAAGAGAATAAATTGTTGTTCTGTTTACATGAATAAAACCTTCTATGGTCATACACACCAACAAAAATGGTTTGTTGGATCTCGATCGTAGTGATACACATATTCATAATATTGAAGCCAAAAAGATGCAAAGTTAATAATGATAGTGCAACTTATTTGTGGCACTGCCGTTTAGGTCATATTAGTGTAAAGCGCATGAAGAAACTCCATGCTGATGGGCTTTTGGAATCACTTGATTATGAATCACTTGATGCTTGCGAATCATGCCTCATGGGCAAGATGACTAAGACTCCGTTCTCCGGAACAATGGAGCGAGCAACTGACTTATTGGAAATAATACATACTGATGTATGCGACCCGATGAGTGTTAAGGCTCGCGGCAGGTATCGTTATTTTCTGACCTTCACACATGATTTAAGTAGATATGGGTATATCTACTTGATGAAACATAAGTCTGAAACATTTGAAAGGTTCAAAGAATTTCAGAGTGAAGTGGAGAATCATCGTAACAAGAAAAATAAGGTTTCTACGATCTGATCGCGGAGACAAATATTTGAGTTACGAGTTTGGTCTTCAATTAAAACAATGTGGAATAGTTTCACAAACTCATGCCACCTAGAACACCACAGCATAATGGTGTGTCCGAACGTCATAACCGTACTTTATTGGATATAGTGCAATCTATGATGTTTCTTACTGATTTACCACTATCATTTTGGGGTCATGCATTAGAGACAACTGCATTCACGTTAAATAGGGCACCATCAAAATCCGTTGAGACGACGCCTTATGAACTGTGGTTTGGCAAGAAACCAAAGTTGTCGTTTCTGAAAGTTTGGGGCTGCGATGCTTATGTGAAAAAGCTTCAACCTGATAAGCTTGAACCCAAATCGGAGAAATGTGTCTTCATAGGATACCCAAAGGAGACAGTTGGGAACACCTTCTATCACAGATCCGAAGGCAAGTTATTCGTTGCTGAGAATGGATCCTCTCCAGAAAAGGAGTTTCTCTCGAAAGAAGTGAGTGGGAGGAAAGTAGAACTTGATAAGGTAATTGTACCATCTCCCTTATTGGAAAGTAGTTCATCACAGAAATCTGTTCTTATGACTACTACACCAATTAGTGAGGAAGCTAATGATGATGATCATGTAACTTCAGATCAAGTTACTACCGAATCTCGTAGGTAAACCAGAGTGAGATCCGCACCAGAGTGGTACGGTAATCCTGTTCTGGAAGTCATGTTACTAGACCATGACGAACTTGCGAACTATGAAGAAGCGATGGTGAGCCCAGATTCCGCAAAATGGCTTGAGGCCATGAAATCTGAGATGGGATCCATGTATGAGAACAAAGTATGGACTTTGGTTGACTTGCCCGATGATCGGCAAACCATAGAGAATAAATGGATCTTCAAGAGGAAGACGGACGCTGATAGTAGTGTTACTATCTATAAAGCTAGAATTGTCGCAAAAGGTTTTCAACAAAGTTTAAGGTGTTGACTACGATGAGATTTTCTCACTCGTATCGATGCTTAAAAGTCTGCCCAAATCATGTTAGCAATTGCCGCATTTTATGAAATCTGGCAAATGGATAACAAAACTGCAATCCTTAATGGATTTCTTAAAGTAAGAGTTGTATATGATGCAACCAGAAGGTTTTGTCAATCCTAAAGGTGCTAACAAAATAAGCAAGCTCCAGTGATCCATCTATGGACTGGTGCAAGCATCTCGGAGTTGGAATATACGCTTTGATAAGTTGATCAAAGCATATAGTTTTATACAGACTTACGGTGAAGCCTGTATTTACAAGAAAGTGAGTGGGAGCACTACAACATTTCTGATAAGTATATGTGAATGGCATATTGTTGATTGGAAATAATGTAGAATTATTCTGCAAAGCATAAAGGAGTGTTTGAAAGGAATTTTTCAAAGAAAGACCTCGGTGAAGCTGCTTACATATTGAGCATCAAGATCTATAGAGATAGATCAAGACGCTTGATAAGTTTTTTTCCAATGAGTACATACCTTGACAAGATTTTGAAGTAGTTCAAAATGGAACAGTCAAAGAAAGAGTTCTTGCCTGTGTTACAAGGTGTGAAATTGAGTAAGACTCAAAGCCCGACCACGGCAGAAGATAGAAAGAGAATGAAAGTCATTCCCTATGCCTCAGCCATAGGTTTTATAAAGTATGCCATGCTGTGTACCAGATCTATTGTATACCCTACCACTGAGTTTGGCAAGGGAGTACAATAGCGATCTAGGAGTAGATCACTGGACAACGGTCAAAATTACCCTTAGTGGAATAAGGATATGTTTCTCGATTATGGAAGTGACAAAAGGTTCGTCGTAAAGGGTTACGTCGATGCAAGTTTTGACACTAATCTAGATGAATCTAAGTCTCAATCTAGATACATATTGAAAGTGGGAGCAATTAGCTAGAGTAGCTCCGTGCATAGCATTGTTGACCTAAATATTTGCAAAATACTTACGGATCTGAATATAACAGACCCGGTGACTAAAATTATCTCACAAGAAAAACATGATCACACCTTAGTACTCTTTGGGTGTTAATCACATAGCGATGTGAACTAGATTACTGACTCTAGTAAACCCTTTGGGTGTTGGTCACATATCGATGTGGACTATGGGTGTTAATCACATGGTGATGTGAACTATTGCTGTTAAATCACATGGCGATGTGAACTAGATTATTGACTCTAGTGCAAGTGGGAGACTGAAGGAAATATGCCCTAGAGGCAATAATAAAGTTATTATTTATTTCCTTATTTCATGATAAATGTTTATTATTCATGCTAGAATTGTATTAACCGGAAACATAATACATGTGTGAATACATAGACAAACAGAGTGTCACTAGTATGCCTCTACTTGACTAGCTCGTTGATCAAAGATGGTTATGTTTCCTAACCATAGACATGAGTTGTCATTTGATTAATGGGATCACGTCATTAGGAGAATGATGTGATTGACTTGACCCATTCCGTTAGCTTAGCACCCGATCGTTTAATATGTTGCTATTGCTTTCTTCATGACTTATACATGTTCCTATGACTATGAGATTATGCAACTCCCGTTTGCCGGAGGAACACTTTGTGTGCTACCAAACGTCACAACGTAACTGGGTGATTATAAAGGAGCTCTACAGGTGTCTCCAAAGGTACATGTTGGGTTGGCGTATTTCGAGATTAGGATTTGTCACTCCGAATGTCGGAGAGGTATCTCTGGGCCCTCTCGGTAATGCACATCACTGAAGCCTTGCAAGCATTGCAACTAATGAGTTAGTTGCGGGATGATGTATTACGGAACGAGTAAAGAGACTTGCCGGTAACGAGATTGAACTAGGTATGGGATACCGATGATCGAATCTCGGGCAAGTAACATACCGATGACAAAGGGAACACCGTATGTTGTTATGCGGTCCGACCGATAAAAGATCTTCGTAGAATATGTAGGAGCCAATATGAGCATCCAGGTTCCGCTATTGGTTATTGACCGGAGACGTGTCTCGGTCATGTCTACATTGTTCTCGAACCCGTAGGGTCCGCACGCTTAAGGTTACGATGACTGTTATATTATGAGTTTATGAGTTTTGATGTACCGAAGTTAGTTCGGAGTCCCGGATGTGATCACGGACATGACGAGGAGTCTCGAAATGGTCGAGACATAAAGATTGATATATTGGATGGCTATATTCGGACACCGGAAGTGTTCCGGGTGATTTCGGAGAAAACCGGAGAGTCGGAGGGTTACCGGAACCCCCCCGGGAGGAGTAATGGGCCATATGGGCCTTATTGGAGAGAGAGAGGGGCAGCCAAAGGTGGGCCGCGCGCCTCCTCCCCCTGGTCCGAATTGGACTAGGAGAGGGGGGCAGCGCCCCCCTTTCCTTCTCCCTCCCCACTTCTTTCCCCCTCATAGTAGGAGTCCTACTCCTACTAGGAGGAGGACTCCTCCTTGGCGCACCATAGGGGCCGGCCGGCCTCCTCCCCTTGATCCTTTATATATGGGGGCAGGGGGCACCCCTAGACACACAAGTTGATCCACGTGATCATATTCTTAGCCGTGTGCGGTGCCCCCTTCCACCATAATCCTCGATAATATTGTAGCGGTGCTTAGGTGAAGCCCTGCGATGGTAGTACACCAAGATCGTCACCACGCCGTCGTGCTGACGGAACTCTTCCCCGACACTTTGCTGGATCGGAGTCCGGGGATCGTCATCGAGCTGAACGTGTGCTAAAACTCGGAGGTGCCGTAGTTTCGGTGCTTGATCGGTCGGGCCGTGAAGACGTACGACTACATCAAGCGCGTCGTGCTAACGCTTCCGCTGTCGGTCTACAAGGGTACGTAGATCACACTCTCCCCTCTCGTTGCTATGCATCACCATGATCTTGTGTGTGCGTAGGAATTTTTTTGAAATTACTACGTTCCCCTACAGATCTTGATAACCCACAACCTAAAAATAAAAGGTATGATAAAAGAGACTTTGTTGCTAGAAAACACGGTAAAGAAAGATGACCGTGGGTTCAAAAACCTATGCCCTTTCCACCTAAGTCAACTAAAAAGAAAGATGATGAAGAATTTGAACACTTTGCTGAAATGCTGAGGCCAGTCTTTTTGCGTACTCGCTTGACTGATATCCTTAAAATGCCTCCTGATGCAAAGTATATGAAAGACATCATTACCAATAAGAGACAAATACCGGAAGCTGAAATCTCCAATATGCTCACTAATTATACTTTTAAATATGTAGTACCTAAAAAACTTGGAGATCCGGGAATACCAACTATACCTTGCTCCATCAAAAAGAACTATGTGAAAACTGCTTTATGTGATTTGGGAGCTGGTGTTAGTGTTATGCCTTTCTCTTTATATAAAAGACTTGATTTGAATAAAATTACACCTACTGAAATATCTTTGCAAATGGTTGACAAATCAACTGCCATACCTATCGGTATTTGTGAGGATGTGCCCGTTGTTGTTGCTAATGTTACTATTTTGACTGACTTTGTTATACTTGAGATGCCCGAGGACGACAACATGTCGATTATCCTTGGTAGACCCTTCTTGAATACTACATGGGCTGTTATTGATTGCAATAAAAGCAAGATCACTTTTCATATTAATGGTAATGAGCATACGGTGCACTTTCCAAAGAAACAATTCCAAGTGAATGGTATTAATGTTATTGAAAAATCTCCGACAATCACTATTGGAAGTTTTCAAATACCTCTACCTACCACCAAAAAGAATTATGAAATGCTTATTGTTGGGACATTCATATCCCCGTTGAGGTAACTTAGTGATTTATGAAAGTTCTTTGTTTTCATATTAATCGAAAGTGGTTGTTAATAAGACCTGATCAACCTTATTAATGGATCATTTTTGAGAGGTATGAAGTTGATGAATTTAGTAAGCACTACCTTCTGTCCCTACCTTTTGTTTTCTGTTTTTATTAGTTAAATAAAATAAAATGCCACGTCTTTCTTGTTTTCTGAATTTCTCGTGCAATAAAAAAATGACCCAAAAAATAAAGTTCTCAGAATGCCCTGAAAATTTAATACGATTTTTTCTGAATATTTAAGAATTTCTAGTGAAAATAATATCAGAGGGAGGTGCATCAGGTGGGCACAACCCACCTGGGCGCGCCAGGACCCCCAGGCGCGCCCTGGTGGGTTGTGGTCCCGACGTGGCCCCCTCACTTATCTCTTCACACCACATCATCACCTACCTCCAGAAAAAAATCTCCATTGCTCTCTCTCTCTCTCTCATGTTCTTGCTCTCAAACCCGCGGATTTCGATCTCTTTGCTCGAAGCTCCGTTTCCGAAACTGTTTCAGGGGATTGTTGCTTGGTATGTGACTCTACCGTTTGTCCAATTAGTTTTTGCTTTAGTAGTTTATATTTTGAATAATTAGCTACTCTTGGTGCTACTGTAGATGAGCTTGCATGTTGAATTCTTAGAGTTCTAAGTAGTTTGAATGCTTGTTATGGCCTCTATGTATCCCTATGAGTAGTTGCTATAAATCTTGTAAAGTTTTGTTGATAAATTTTTGTCACCAAATTTTTTTCAGAAAATTGTACGCGAACATGATGAACTTATTTGGAAGGAGTTCTTCGAGGAGGAGATCCTTGGGGGCATCTTCTAGTGACAGCTCTGCTCGTCGGTCTTATGTTGAACCAAGTGAAAGTTCCATTCGAGATGCCGCCACCATAACATGCCTATGGACATGCGATGATTATATGGTGCATGTGAGCATTAAGGAGGAATTTGAGCAATATGTTCATAACGCTGGTCTTGGTCCCTACATTTCAGATAAGTGAGATCAACACCACACTCTCACTGAATCATTTGTAAAAGGATTTAAATTTCATCCACGTGAGTCTAGGGTGTCATTTAAACTGTATGAAAATCCATTCACCATATCACTAGAGAGATTTGCTCACCACTGCAAACTCCCATTTTGGGGTTCGCTTGATGAACCACCAAGAGCTGAGTACCAATCATTTTTTTACTAGCCTTTGCTATGGTGAGACGAGGGGAGTGGCACAAGGTAGAATAATAAAGAGCATTCATTTTCCTGCAATTCAATACTTTGCTTTATTCAATGGGAAATGTATTTTAGGCAAACAAGATTGTAGTACACTTTGTGCTCCAGACTTGAGCCTCAGCACCGCTCTCATCGGTGATAGAATTTATAATCTTGGGGCGATTGTTGCACGCAGGTTACAACACAATGCTAATTGTGGCTATTTCTATGATGGAATTTATGTCACACGTTTAGCAAGAGAGCTAGGTGTTCACCTTTGCCCTTTGACCCTACCCTACCCACGTAGTATTTAGACTTTGATGCTATGAAAAATCATAAGATCCTTAAAGGAAATATTCATAATTTCACCTATAAATTGTTGTTTAACCAAGAATCTGTTGTGCACACATATTTGTATGTGCCTGCTCTTTTTGATTATCACAGCAAGGGAAGCTATTTTTTTCTTGAGAGCGAGGCTTGAGCCCACAACGCAGCAGTTGAGGCGGCACGGTAGGCCGAGGCATCCGCACCGACAGCCTCTGTGAGCTACCACGCCGACTATTATCCAGGCTACAAATTGATTACCAAGTTAGGCCAAAAGCCTAAGCTTGGGGGAGTACGTGTTCTCCACTGACATTACATTCATGTTCACACATTTCATTCTAGTTGTCGGTGTCTCCACTTTTTCGTTGTATCATCCATGCTTAATTTTATTTTCTCGATTTCTTCTTGTGTGTTTGAAAAACTTTAATAAAACCCAAAAAATTAGTTGTAGTTAGTTTTCTTTCTATGCATGCTTAGTTGTAGTACTAAAAAAGAAAACCCAAAAAGATTTCCTTATTCTTCTTTTGCTTGTTGGGAGCTTTCCCATGTAAATAGTTTTTCTCGTTTTTGCTTTTCCCTTTTAATTTCGTGTTTAAGAAAACCAAAAACTCCAAAAATATTTTAGTGTGTTTCTCTGAACTTATTTTCTTTTTATTCGAGTCTTACTGAGGAGAATACCACGATGAAAATGTTGAGTGGCTCTCATTTGCATAATTGTTGATCTAAGAAGATCCCATTTTACCTTGTCTTCTCCTGTTGAATAAAATGTTTGCATATTCCAGCTTAATCCATGGCACTCTTGCACTATTATTATTTTCACATCGTTCGGTCGTGCAAGTGAAGGCCAATAATAACGATATTCGATGAATTGGCCGTGGCAAAGATAAACTGGCATGAACTCGACTTGTTCCGTTTTGTGAATATGTTTAACCTAGTATCCATGCTTCAGCCCATTATGATTAAACATGTTTGTAATGACAATTAGAGATTATAGTTTCTCATGCCATGCATAAGTGGCTAGGAGTGGATAATGATTTATCTTAGATATCAACATTGCGTTAAAATGATTGTGATGTAGTATGATGATATGGTATCCTTCTCTGAATGTTCGAGTGGCTTGACTTGGCACATGTTCATGCATGTGGTTGAATCAAAACCAACATAGCCTCTATGATATTTATGTTCATGGTGTTCATATCCTACTCATGCTAGTGTCCAATGTTACTTATGCATAATGCATGTTCATGACCATTGTTGCTCTCTAGATGGCCAATTCTCAATCTAATTGCTAGCCTTCGCCCGTACTAAGTGGGAATTCTGCTTGTACATCAAAAACCTTGAACCCAAGTTATTCCAAATGATTCCACCATACCTACCTATATGCGGTATTACCCCGCCGTCCTAAGTAAATTTGCATGTGCCACCTCTAAAAACTTCAAATAAATATCTTTTTTGTGTGCCTGGATCGTTCATGGAACGACAGGAGGTGGTCGGGTATCTTCCATGCTAAGCGGGTTATTCTAAGGTCGAGTGTTTATTCACTTGCCATCACACAAGAAAAGGGCGGTAATAGGGATGCCCAGTCCCAAACTGCAAATAGAAAAAGCTTAGAAATAATCAAACAAAAACTCCCAATGGAGTCAAACCTTTACTTTTATCGCTTGGGAACCGCCACTAGCGTGCTTAGCATGGAAGATATTGATAATTGGTGGTCGTGAAGTAAACAAGAAGGGTGCATGTCTCAAAATATCATTTACCTTTGTTTTAAAAACTTGAGCTCTAGCACCTCTGCACATCACTGCTTTCCTCTACGAAGGGACTATCTATTTATTTTTATGTTGTGTCATCACTTTCTAAAATAAGCACCAGAACCTGAGAGCACTGCTGTCATGCTTATGCATTGTGTGTAGCTAATGTTGGGTGCATCATGACTGGATCTTTTCTACCATGAAATACAATACTTAGTTGTTGCTTGAACTTTGGAGGTGCTCTGCATTTATGTTTTGCGGTCTCAGAAAGGGCTAGAGAGATACCACTATTGTCATATTATATCATGGTTGTTTTGATAACATGTTGCTATTTGAGATATCTTATTATTGCTCGCTAGCTGATTATGTCATTGATATGAGTTAATATAATCTTTAAGAGTTATTGTCGGCATGGTTAGTTATAATGTTGGTTGAAAACCTGGGTGCTGTTTAAGCTTATTTATGCAAACAAGAGAAAAAGAGTTTGTAAAAGTTTTTCTTTTTCACTTTCAGTTTATCAACTGAATTGCTTGAGGACAAGCAAAGGTTTAACCTTGGGGAAGTTCATACGTCTCTAACGTATCTACTTTTCCTAACGATTTTCCTCTTGTTTTGGACTCTAATTTGCATGATTTGAATGAAACTAACCCCGGACTGAGCCTGTTTTCAGTAAAACTACCATGGTGTTGTTTTTGTATAGAAATAAAAGTTCTCGGAATGGAATGAAACTTTGCGAGGATTTTTTATATCAATAAAGAGAATTTCTGGAGCCAAGATCCACCAGAGGGGGGCACCTGGGTGGGCACAACCCACCAGGGCGTGCCCCCTCCTGGCGCGCCCAGGTGGGTTGTCCCCACCCGGTGGCCCTGCAGACCCTGAAACCGACGCTATAAAATCCTATTTTTCTAGAAAAAATCAGGGAGAAAGAATTATCACAATCCATGAGACGGAGCCGCCGTCACCTCCTGTTCTTCATCAGGAGGGCAAATCTAGAGTCCGTTTGGGGCTCCTCGAGGGGGATCTTCGTTCTTCGTCATCACCAACCCTTCTCCATCGCCAATTCCATGATGCTCCCCACCGGGAGTGAGTAATTCCTTCGTAGGCTCGCTGGTCGGTGAGGACTTGGATGAGATTCATCATGTAATCTAGTTAGTTTTGTTAGGGTTTGATCCCTAATATCCACTATGTTCTGAGATTGATGTTGTGATGACTTTGCCATGCTTAATGCTTGTCACTTTGGGACCGTGTGCCATGATTTTAGATCTGAACCGTTTATGTTATCACCATTATATCCATGTTGTAGATCCGATCTTTCAAGTTATAGTCACCTACTACGTGTTATGATCCGGCAACCCCGGAGTGACAATAGTCGGGACCACTCCCGGTGATGACCGTAGTTTGAGGAGTTCATGTATTCACCGTGTGTTAATGCTTTGTTCCAGTTCTCTATTAAAAAGAGGCCTTAATATCCCTTAGTTTCCAATTGGACCCTGCTGCCACGGGAGGGTAGGACAAAAGATGTCATGCAAGTTCTTTCCATAAGCACGTACGACTATTTACGGAATACATGCCTACATTATATTTATGAACTGGAGCTAGTGCCGTATCGCCCTAGGTTATGACTGTCACATGATGAATATCATCCAACAAATTACCGATCCAATGCCTACGAATTTATCTTATATTGTTCTTGCTAAGTTATTACTGCTATCACTACTGTCACATTTGCTACAAAACTACTGCTATCACTGTTACCATTACTATTACTGTTGTCACTATTACCAAAACTATCATATTACTTTGCTACTGATCATGTTGTTGCAGATAATTAATCTCTGGGTGTGGTTGAATTGACAACTCAAATACCTTCAAATATTCTTTGGCTCCTCTTGTTTCGAATCTATAAATTTGGGTTGAATACTCTACCCTCGAAAACTATTGCGATCCCCTATACTTGTGGGTTATCAAATGCACCCGCTACCTTTCAAAGATGTATGACTGCTATATTCTCTGACTTTTGTGAAAAGATCATTGAGATTTTCATGGATGGCTTTTCTGTTTATGGGAAGTCTTTTAATGATTGTTTGAAAAATCTTGATCGAGTTTTGCAGAGATGCGAGCAAACAAATCTTGTCTTGAATTGGGAGAAGTGCCACTTTATGGTTAATGAAGGTATTGCTTTGGGCCATAAAATTTCTGAAAGAGGTATTGAGGTGGACAAAGCTAAGTTGATGCAATTGAGAAAATGCCATGTCCTAAAGATATCAAAGGTATTCATAGTTTCCTTGGTTATGCTGGTTTCTACAGGAGGTTTATTAAAGACTTCTCGAAAATTTCTAGGCCTCTTACAAATCTTTTGCAAAAGGATATTCCATTTGTTTTTGATGATGATTGTTTATAAGCCTTTGAAACACTCAAGAAAGCCTTAATTTCTGCACCTATTGTTCAACCACCTAATTGGAACTTGCCTTTTGAAATTATGTGTGATGCTGGTTCTCTTGCTACAAGAATTTGATTTGCATATCATTGATAGAAAAGGAGCGGAGAACCCCGTAGCTGATAACTTGTCTAGGCTTGAAAATAATCTTGATGACCCACAACCTATTAATGATGGTTTTCGTGATGAGCAATTAGATGCAATAAATGTTTCTCATAGTACACCTTGGTATGCCGACTATGCTAATTATATTGTTGCTAAATACATACCACCTAGCTTTACTTACCAACAAAAGAAAAAAATTCTTCTATGATTTAAGGCATTACTTTTGGAATGACCCACATCTTTATATTGAAGGAGTAGATGGTGTTATTAGAAGTTGTGTGCCTGCGCATGAACAGGAACAAATCCTACGCAACTATCACTCCGAGGCTTATGGAGGACACCACGCTAGAGATAGAACTGCACATAAGGTATTGCAATCCGGTTTTTATTGGCCTACTCTCTTCAAAGATGCCCGTAATTTTGTCTTGTCTTGTGATGAATGTCAAAGAATTGGTAATATTAGTAGACGTCAAGAAATGCCTATGAATTATTCACCTGTTATTGAACCATTTGATGTTTGGGGCTTTGATTATATGGGACCATTTCCTTCCTCTAATGGGTATACACATATTTGTTGGGGAACGTAGCAGAAATTCAAAATTTTCTACGCATCACCAAGATCAATCTATGGAGTAATCTAGCAACGAGGGGAAGGAGAGTGCATCTACATACCCTTGTAGATCGCTAAGCGGAAGCGTTCAAGTGAACGGGGTTGATGGAGTCGTACTCATCGTGATCCAAATCACCGATGATCCTAGTGTCGAACGGACGACACCTCCGTGTTCAACACACGTACAGCCCGGTGACGTCTCCTACACCTTGATCCAGCAAGGGGAGAAGGAGAGGTTGGGGAAGACTCCGTCCAGCAGCAGCACGATGGCGTGGTGGTGGAGGAGTGTGGTACTCCAGCAGGGCTTCGCCAGGCACCACAAGAGATGAGGAGGGAGAGGGGTAGGGCTGCGCCAAGAAGGAGATGTTCTCGTGTGTATGGCAGCCCAAAACCCCACTATATATAGGGGAAAGGGAGGGGCTGCGCCCCCACCTAGGTTTCCACCCCTAGGGGTGGCAGCCAGCCCTAGATCCCATCTAGGGGGGGCGGCCAAGGGGGAAGAGAGGGGGGCGCACCACTAGGTGGGCCTTAGGCCCATCTGAGCCTAGGGTTTCCCCCTTTTCCCTTCTCTCTTCGCCTTGGGCCCTGGTGGGGGGCGCACCAGCCCACCTGGGGCTGGTTCCCTCTCACACTTGGCCCACGCAACCCTCTGGGGCAGGTAACCCCACCTGGTGGACCCCCGGGACCCTCCCGGTGGTCCCGGAACGTTACCGATAGCACCCAAAACCTTTCCGGTGACCAAAACAGGACTTCCCATATATAAATCTTTACCTCTGGACCATTCCGGAACTCCTCGTGACGTCCAGGATCTCATCCAGGACTCCGAACAACATTCGGTAACCACGTATATCTATTCCCTATAACCCTAGCGTCATCGAACCTTAAGTGTGTAGACCCTACGGGTTCGGGAACCATGCAGACATGACCGAGACAACTCTCCGGCCAATAACCAACATCGGGATCTGGATACCCATGTTGGCTCCCACATGTTCCACGTTGATCTCGTCGGATGAACCATGATGTCAAGGATTCAATCAATCCCATATACAATTCCCTTTGTCTAGCGGTACGATACTTGCCCGAGATTCGATCGTCGGTATCCCGATACCTTGTTCAATCTCGTTACCGGCAAGTCTCTTTACTCGTTCCGTAACACATCATCCCGTGATCAACTCCTTGGTCACATTGTGCACATTATGATGATGTCCTATCGAGTGGGCCCAGAGATACCTCTCCGTTACACGGAGTGACAAATCCCAGTCTCGATTCGTGCCAACCCAACAGATACTTTAGGAGATACCTGTAGTGTACCTTTATAGCCACACAGTTACGTTGTGACGTTTGGCACACCCAAAGCACTCCTACGGTATCCGGGAATTTCACAATCTCATGGTCTAAGGAAATGATACTTGACATTAGAAAAGCTTTAGCATACGAACTACACGATCTTTGTGCTAGGCTTAGGATTGGGTCTTGTCCATCACATCATTCTCCTAATGATGTGATCCCGTTATCAACGACATCCAATGCTCATGGTCAGGAAACCGTAACCATCTATTGATCAATGAGCTAGTCAACTAGAGGCTTACTAGGGACATGGTGTTGTCTATGTATCCACACATGTATCTGAGTTTCCTATCAATACAATTTTAGCATGGATAATAAACGATTATCATGAACAAGGAAATATAATAATAACCAATTTATTATTGCCTCTAGGGCTCCCACTTGCACTAGAGTCAATAATCTAGTTCACATCGCCATGTGATTAACACTCACAGGTCACATCGCCATGTGACCAACATCCAAGAGTTTACTAGACTCAATGATCTAGTTCTCATCACTATGTGATAAACACTCAAAGAGTTCTGGGTTTGATCATGTTATGCTTGTGAGAGAGGTTGTAGTCAATGGGTCTTGCCATATTCAGATCCCTATGTATTTCTCAAAACTTTATATCGTAGATGCTGCTACCACGTTCCACTTGGAGCTATTCCAAATTGTTGCTCCATTATACGTATTTGGTATCTCTACTAAGAGCTATCCGGATAGGTGTTAAGCTTGCATCGACGTAACTCTTTATGTCGAACTCTTTATCACCTCCATAACCGAGAAACATTTCCTTATTCCCCTAAGGATAATTTGACCGCTATCTGGTGATCCACTCCTAGATCACCTTTGTACCCTCTTGCCAGACATGTGGCAAGGCACACATCAGGTGTGGCACTCAGCATGGCATACTATACAGAGCCTATGACAAAAGCATAGGGGACGACCTTCGTCCTTCCTCTTTCTTCTGTCGTGGTCAATCTTTGAGTCTTACTCAACTTGACACCTTACAACTCAGGTAAGAACCCCTTCTTTGACTGATCTATTTGAACTCCTTCAGAAACATGTCAAGGTGTGCGTTCTTTGAAAGTATCATCAGGCGTTTTGATCTATCTCTATAGATCTTGATGCCCAATATGTAAGCAGCTTTATTCAGGTCTTCCTTTGAAAATCACTCTTCAAACAACTGTTTATGCTTTCCAGAAATTCTACATTATTTCAGATCAACAATATGTCATCCACATATACTTATCAGAAATATTGTAGTGCTCCCACTCACTTTCTTGTAAATACAAGTTTCTAACAAACATTGTATAAACCTAAAAGCTTTGATTACTCCATCAAAGCATATATTCTGACTCCAAGATGCTTGCTCTAGTCCATAGAAGGATTGCTGGAGCCAGCATACCTTTTTGCATCCTTAGGATCGTCAAAAACTTTTATTGTATCACATACAACTTTTCTTATGAAAACTTGGTAAGAAAACTTATTTTGACATCCATCTGTAAGATTTCATAATCAAAAAATACAGCTAATGCTAACATGATTCCGACGGACTTAAGCATCGCTACGGGTGAGAAATTCTCATCATAGTCAACTCCTTGAACTTGTGAAAAGACTCTTTCCCACAAGTCGAGCTTCATAGGCGGTAACATTACCGCCCACGTCCGTCTTCTTCTTGAAGATCCATTTATCTCAATGGCTTGCCGATCATCGGGCAAGTCCACCAAAGTCCATACATGGATCCTATCTCGGATTTCATGGCTTCTAACCATTTGTCGGAATACGGGCCCACCATCGCTTCTCCATAGCTCGTAGGTTCATTGTTGTCTAACAACATGATATCTTAGACATGATTACCGTACCACTCAGGAGTAGTACATATCCTTGTCGACCTAAGATGTTCGATAGCAACTTGATCTGAAGCTTCATGATCACTATCATTAACTTCCTATTCAACAGACGTAGGTGCCACAGAAAACATCTTTCTGTGTTGCATCACTTTCTGGTTGAAATAAAGGTTCAACAACCTCATCAAGTTCTATCTTCCTCCCACTCAATTCTTTCGAGAGAAACTCCTTCTCGAGAAAGGACCCGTTCTTAGTGACAAACAATTTGCCCTTGGATCTGAGATAGAAGGTATACCCTACTGTCACCTTTGGTTATCCTATGAAGATGTGTTTGAACGCTTTGGGTTCGAGCTTCTCCGGCTGAAGCCTTAAGCATCGCATCCCCAAATGTTAAGAAACGACAACTTTGGTTTCTTGCCAAACCAATGTTCTTATGACGTCGTCTCAACGGACTTAGATGGTGTCCTATCTAAAGTGAATGCAGTAGTCTCTAACGCATAACCTCAAAATGAAAACGGTAGATTGATAAGAGACATCATAGATCGCACCATATCTCATAAGGTTCGATTACGATGTCCGGACACACCATAACCCAGTGGTGTTCCAGGTGGCTTCAACTGTGAAACAATTCCACAATGTCTTAAGTGTTTGCCAAACTCATAACTCAGATATTTTCATTGATCAGATCGTAGGAATTTGATCTTCTTGTTATGATGATTCTTAACTTCACTGTGAAATCGCTTGAACTTTTCAAACGTTTCAGACTTGTGCTTCATTAAGTAAATATACCTATATCTACTCAAATCGTCAGTGAAGATGAGAAAATAGCGATATCCACCGCACGCTTCAATTCTCATTGGATCACATGCATCAGCATGCATGATCTCCAACAAGTCACTTGCCCGTTTCATTGTACCTGAAAACGGGGTCTTAGTCATCCTGCCCATGAGGCATGGCTCGCATGTGTCAAGCGATTCAAAATCAAGTGACTCCAAACATCCATCAACATGGAGTTTCTTCATGCATCTTACGCCAATATGACTTAAGCGGCAGTGCCACGAGAAAGTGGTACTATCATTATTAACTCTACATCTTTTGGCGTGAACATGTGTATTACCACGACCAAGATTCAATGAACCATTCACATAGGGTGCATGACCATGAAAGGTATCATTCATGTAAAACAGAATAACCATTATTCTCTAACTTAAATGAATGACCGTATTGCAATGAACATGATCTAATCATATTCATGCTCAACGTAGACACCCGATAACATGTATCTAGGTTCAATACTAATCCCGAAGGCAGATGGAGCGTGCGATGGTGCTCTCATCAACTTTGGAAACACTTCCAACACACATCGTCACCTCGCCCTTAGCCAGTCTCCGTTTAGTCCGTAGCTTTTGCTTCAAGTCACCAGTAATAGCAACTGAACCGGTATCTAATACCCAGGTGCTACCAGGAGTACTAGCGAAGTACACATTAATAACACGTATATACTTTGTTGAAGTTGCCAGCCTTCTTATCTACCATGCATTTGGGGTAATTCCGCTACCAGTGACCGTTCCCCTTACAATAGAAGCACTTAGTCTCGGGTTTGGGTTCAACCTTGGGTTCCTTCACTGGAGCGGCAACTGGTTTGCCATCCATGAAGTTTCCCTTCTAGCCCTTGCCCTTCTTGAAACCAGTGGTCTTGTTAAACCATCAACACTTGATGCTCCTTCTTGATTTCTACCCTTTACGGTCTTAAGCACCGCGAACAGCTCCGGGATCAACTCCATCCCTTGCATGTCATAGTTCATCACGAAGATCTAGTAGCTTAGTGATAGTGGCTAGAGAACTCTATCAATCACTATCTTATCTGGAAGTTTAACTCCCACTTGATTTAAGTGATTGTAGCACCCAGACATTCTGAGCACATGCTCACTAGCTGAGCTATTCTCCTCCATCTTGTTGGCTAAAGAACTTGTCAGAGGTCTCACACCTCTCAACACGGGCATGAGCCTAAAATCCCAATTTCAGCTCTTGGAACATCTCATATGTTCTATGGCGTTTAAAACGTCATTGGAATCCCGATTCTAAGCCGTAAAGTATGGTGCACTAAACTATCAAGTAGTCATCAGGACGTGTCTGTCAGGTGTTCACAACATCCACAGACGACGTTGTAGGGGTTTGCACATCGAGCGATGCATCAAAGACGTAAGCCTTCTGTGTAGCAGTGAGGACACTCCTCGGACTACGGACCCAGTCCGCATCATTGCTTACAATATCTTTCAACTTAATCTCTCTCTAGGAATGTATTGAAACAGGGAGCTACAACGTGAGCTATGTATCTACAACATATTTGCAAAGACAATTTAGACTCTGTTCATGATAATTGAGTTCATCTAATGAACTCCCACTCAGATAGACATCCCTCTAGTCATCTAAGTGAAACATGATCCGAGTCAACTAGGCCGTGTCCGATCATCACGTGAGACGGACTAGTCAACATCGGTGAACATCTTCATGTTGATCGTATCTTCTATACGACTCATGCTCGACCTTTCGGTCTTCCGTGTTCCGAGGCCATGTCTGTACATGCTAGGCTCGTCAAGTCAACCTAAGTGTTTTTGCTGTGTAAATCTGGCTTACACCCGTTGTATTCGAACGTTAGAATCTATCACACCCGATCATCACGTGGTGCTTCGAAACAACGAACCTTCGCAACGGTGCACAGTTAGGGGGAACACTTTTCTTGAAATTTTAGAGAGGGATCATCTTATTTAAGCTACCGTCGTTCTAAGCAAATAAGATGTAAAACATGATAAACATCACATGCAATCAAATAGTGACATGATATGGCAAATATCATTTTGCTCCTTTTGATCTCCATCTTCGGGGCTCCATGATCATCGTTGTCACCAGCATGACACCATGATCTCCATCATCATGATCTCCATCATCGTATCTTCTTGAAGTTGTCTCATCATCTATTACTTCTACTACTATGGCTAACGCTTTAGCAATAAAGTAAAGTAATTACATGACGTTTATGTTGACACACAGGTCATAAATAAATAAAGACAACTGTTATGGCTCCTGCCGGTTGTCATACTCATCGACATGCAAGTTGTGATTCCTATTACAAGAACATGATCAATCTCATACATCACATATATCATTCATCACATCCTTTTTGGCCATATCACATCACAAGGCATATGCTGCAAAAACAAGTTAGACGTCCTCTAATTGTTGTTGCAAGTTTTTACGTGGCTGCTATAGGTTTCTAGCAAGAACGTTTCTTACCTACGCGAAAACCACAACGTGATATGCCAATTTCTATTTACCCTTCATAAGGACCCTTTTCATCGAATCCGATCTGACTAAAGTGGGAGAGACAGACACCCGCTAGCCACCTTATGCAACTAGTGCATGTCAGTCGGTGGAACCAGTCTCACGTAAGAGTACGTGTAAGGTCGGTCCGGGCCGCTTCATCCCACGATGCTGCCGAATCAAGATAAGACTAGTAACGGCAAGCAAATTGACAAAATCGACGCCCACAACAACTTGTGTTCTACTCGTGCATAGAAACTACGCATAGACCTAGCTCATGATGCCACTGTTGGGGAACGTAGCAGAAATTCAAAATTTTCTACGCATCACCAAGATCAATCTATGGAGTAATCTAGCAACGAGGGGAAGGTGAGTGCATCTACATACCTTTGTAGATTGCTAAGCGGAAGCGTTCAAGTGAACGGGGTTGATGGAGTCATACTCGTCGTGATCCAAATCACCGATGATCCTAGTGCCGAACGGACGGCACCTCCGTGTTCAATACACATACAGCCCGGTGACGTCTCCTACACCTTGATCCAGCAAGGGGAGAAGGAGAGGTTGGGGAAGACTCCGTCCAGCAGTAGCACGACGGCGTGGTGGTGGTGGAGGAGCGTGGTACTCCAGCAGGGCTTCGCCAGGCACCACAAGAGACGAGGAGGGAGAGGGGTAGGGCTGCGCCAAGAAGGAGATGTTCTCGTGTGTATGGCTGCCCAAAACCCCACTATATATAGGGGAAAGGGAGGGGCTGCGCCCCCACCTAGGTTTCCACCCCTAGGGGTGGCGGCCAGCCCTAGATCCCATCTAGGGGGGGCGGCCAAGGGGGGAGAGAGGGGGGCGCACCACTAGGTGGGCCTTAGGCCCATCTGAGCCTAGGGTTTCCCCTTTTTCCCTTATCTCTTCGCCTTGGGCCCTGGTGGGGGGGGGCGCACCAGCCACCTGGGGCTGGTCTCCTCTCACACTTGGCCCACGCAACCCTCTGGGGAAGGTAGCCCCACCTGGTGGACCCCCGGGACCCTCCCGGTGGTCCCGGTACGTTACCGATAGCACCCGAAACCTTTCCGGTGACCAAAACAGGACTTCCCATATATAAATCTTTACCTTCGGACCATTCCGGAACTCCTCGTGACGTCCGGGATCTCATCCGGGACTCTGAACAACATTCGGTAACCACGTATATCTATTCCCTATAACCCTAGCGTCATCGAACCTTAAGTGTGTAGACCCTATGGGTTCAGGAACCATGCAGACATGACTGAGACAACTCTCCGGCCAATAACCAACAGCGGGATCTGGATACCCATGTTGGCTCCCACATGTTCCACGATGATCTCATCGGATGAACCACGATATCAAGGATTCAATCAATCCCGTATACAATTCCCTTTGTCTAGCGGTACGATACTTGCCCGAGATTTGATCGTCGGTATCCCGATACCTTGTTCAATCTCATTACCGGCAAGTCTCTTTACTCGTTACGTAACACATCATCCCGTGATCAACTCCTTGGTCACATTGTGCACATTATGATGATGTCCTACCGAGTGGGCCCAGAGATACCTCTCCGTTACACGGAGTGACAAATCCCAGTCTCGATTCGTGCCAACCCAACAGATACTTTCGGAGATACCTGTAGTGTACCTTTATAGCCACCCAGTTACGTTGTGACGTTTGGCACACCCAAAGCACTCCTACGGTATCCGGGAGTTGCACAATCTCATGGTCTAAGGAAATGATACTTGACATTAGAAAAGCTTTAGCATACGAACTACACGATCTTTGTGCTAGGCTTAGGATTGGGTCTTGTCCATCACATCATTCTCCTAATGATGTGATCCCGGTATCAACGAAATCCAATGCCCATGGTCAGGAAACCGTAACCATCTATTGATCAACGAGCTAGTCAACTAGAGGCTTACTAGGGACATGGTGTTGTCTATGTATCCACACATGTATCTGAATTTCCTATCAATACAATTCTAGCATGGATAATAAACGATTATCATGAACAAGGAAATATAATAATAACCAATTTATTATTGCCTCTAGGGCATATTTCCAACAATATTTTAGTTGCTGTTGATTACGTTACTAAGTGGGTAGAAGCTATTCCAACTAGAAGTGCTGATCACAACACCTCTATTAAGATGCTTAAATAAGTTATTTTTCTGAGGTTTGGAGTCCCAGATATTTAGTGACTGATGGTGGTTCACATTTTATTCATGGTGCCTTTTGTAAAATGCTTGCTAAGTACACTGTTAATCATAGAATTGCATCTCCATACCACCCACAATCTAGTGGTCAATTAGAACTAAGTAATAGAGAGCTTAAATTAATTTTGGAAAAGACTGTTAATAGATCTAGAAAGAATTGGTCTAAGAAACTTGATGATGCATTATGGGCCTATACAACTGCATACAAAAATCCTATGGGTATGTCTCCTTATAAAATGGTTTATGGTAAAGCATGTCACTTACCTCTCGAACTAGAACATAAGGCATATTGGGCCATTAAAGAGCTCAATTATGATTTCGAACTTGCCGGTGAGAAGAGGCTATTTGACATTAGCTCACTTGATGAATGGAGAACCCAGGCCTATGAGAATGCCAAACTGTTTAAAGAAAAAGTTAAAAGATGGCATGACAAAAGGATACAAAAGCACGAGTTTAATGTAGGTGATTATGTTTTGCTATACAAATCTCGTTTAAGATTTTTTGCAGGAAAACTCCTCTCTAAATGGGAAGGTCCTTACGTTATCGAGGAGGTCTATCATTTCGGTGCCATAAAAATCAACAACTTCGAAGGCACAAATCCGAAGGTGGTGAACGGTCAAAGAATCAAACATTATATCTCGGATAATCCAATAAATGTTGAAACTAATCTTATTGAAACCGTAACCCCGGAGGAATACATAAGGGACACTTTCCAGAACGTTTCAGACTCCGAAAAGGAATAGGTATGTGGTACGGTAAGTAAACCGACTCCAAAATAGTTCTAATAGCAATTTTTCTCCATTTTGGAATATTTAAGAAAATAGGAAAATAAGAAGCAGTTCGGTAAGGACACGAGGCGTCCACGAGGGTGGAGGGCGCACCCTACCCCCTTGGGCACGCCCCCCTGCCTCATGGGCACCTCGTGTGCTCTCTGGACTTCGTTTTCTTGCACGATACTTATTTTGGTCGGTAAAAATTCATTATATAATCTCTCGAAGGTTTTGACAACCGTACCATACAAATATCCTCTGTTTTTGTTTCGAGCTGTTTTTTGTGAGATCTAGATCGCCATGACTTCTTCAAGTGCCCCCAAGGACAAGTTCTTCGAGAAGGTCATCAACCCTACCTCGCAGAGGTGCTGCAACATCCTCAAACCATTGAGATGCATGAGGGGTTGCTGCACATTCGCGATGTTGAGGGGCCAAGGAGGACCAGAAGCGTGGAGACAAGACTCGAAGCAATGGAGCAACAAGTTTTCAAGTGCCAGGAGATGGTGGAATGTGGAATCGACGCCAAACACATAATGATCACGGAGTTCACCAACAACCACAAGCTAGATGACAGGAACATTGGGGAGACCATCTTCAAGCTTCACGAGAAAATCGAGCACCTCCAAGCCCAGATCTATGATCTGCAAAACCAAAACTGTGAGTATGAACATAGATTCAAGAGGATGAGTTTGGTTGCAGATTCGAGGATCCCGGAGACTCGATCATCCTTCTATGATGGTGAGCCTATGCCTTGGAAGATGGACGCCAAGCCTACATCATCAACAACTCCATCATCACCACCCCTGAGGAAGGACACATAAACACATGGCTATGGGCACTCCCCTTGGCAAATGCTAAGCTAGGGGGAGGTGCCCCGGTATCGTATCACCATCACACTTCTATCTTTACCATTTTCTTAGTTCGATCCTTTTGGTAATATCTTGATCTAGTAGAATAAAGTTTTAGTATGATCTAGTTTTGAGTTTTGCTTTATGATCCTTCTATGTAATCGAGTCCATGAGCTATATATAATAAAGATTAGTGTTGATTCAAGGGCTTGGTCATCTTGCTATGATCTTGAGGGAATAAAAGAATGATAAAAAGAAATAAAGAGACCATATTGATCTTATGGAGAGTAATGACTTCACATATAAAAGAGTATGATGAATAAAAGTTGTTGAGAGTTGACAAACATAGTTTTGGTCATCGTTGCAATTAATAGGAAGTAATAAAGAAAGAGAGGTTTTCACATATAAATATACTATCTTGGACATCTTTTATGATTGTGAGCACTCATTAAAATATGACATGCTAAAAAGTTGATGTTGGACAAGGAAGACAACGCAATGGGTTATGTTTACTTATATCCAAAATAAAGTATATTGTCATGGATCATAAAACATGTTGAGCTTGGCTTTCTCCCTCATGCTAGCCAAATTCTTTGCACCAAGTAGAGATACTACTTGTGCTTCCGATTATCCTTAAACCTAGTTTTGCCATGAGAGTCCACCATATCTACCTATGGATTGAGTAAGATCCTTCAAGTTGTCATCTTGCATGCAATAAAAATTGCTCTCTAAATATGTATGATCTATTAGTGTGGAGAAAATAAGCTTTATACGAGCTTGTGATATGGAAGAAATAAAAGCGACGGACTGCATAATAAAGGTCCCTATCACAAGTGGCAATATAAAGTGACGTTCTTACGCATTAAGATTTTGTGCATCCAACCATAAAAGTACATGACAATCTCTTATTCCCTCTGCGAAGGGCCTATCTTTTATTTTTGTCTTATACCTTATACAAGAGTCATGGTGATCTTCACCTTTCATTTTTACATTTTATCCTTTGGCAAGAACATTGTGTTGGAAAGATCCTGATATATATATATATATATCCAATTGGATGCAAGTTATCATAAACTATTATTGTTGACATTTACCCTTGAGGTAAACGGTTGGGATGCAAAACTATAAGCCCCTATCTTTCTCTATGTCCGATTAAAACTTCATACCCATAAGTATTACGTGAGTGTTAGCAATTGTGAAAGACTAAATGATAGATGAGTATGCGGACTTGCTGAAAAGCTCTTATATTGACTCTTTCCGATGTTATGATAAATTGCAATTGCTTCAATGACCAAAATCATAGTTTATTAGTTTTCAATGAAGTTTCTGATTCATACCTGACATTGTGAATAGATTGTTACTTTAGCATAAGAAATCATATGACAATATATATATATATATAGGTAAAATAGATGGGGCACCTAGGTGCCTGGGCACCTTGATAGTTTTGGGACACTGTGATATATTTAATTTGTTTCCTAACTATTCTTCATGCAATGCTTTCCATGTTTATGTTTTATTTTTGGGTCTAACTATTTGGCATGCAAGACTTGACATAAAATAAAATGTATTAATGTTGATTTTGTTCGAATTGCTGCAGGTATATAATACACGTATTTTTGTTTCCTAACTATTTAATACAGATATCTAATACGTACCAACGAAATTATATACATATGCATGTATGCACATATTCAATAATTTATTTTTTGAACTATTATATTTTTTATTCCTAATTATCTAAAATAGGTATCATATACTTACTAACGAAAGTATGTACGTACGTGGGTATATATATACACAATAATTTATTTTGTTGGCTAGCTGCATTTTATTTTTTTCCTAACTATCCAATACGGTTATACAATACCTACTGACGAACATATTGTATCACCCAGTCGACGTATATAACCACATATATTGAAAAGGGTAGAAAAATATTGTACATACCCGGTCGATGTATATACCCGGTTATGTGAAAAGATGTAGGAAAATATTATACATCAAATAATTCAAGTGAAAATACCCAAGGTGTCCCATATGGGCGTCCTATATATATATATATATATATGGTCGCGCTATTCGTCACCCTGGGTGAGGAATAGTTATTCTTCACCCCCCTCTATTTTACCATTAATGCACCGTAATTTTACGTTCCGTAAGTTTTGTCTTATTTTCGACGCAAAAAGAGACCGTAAGAAAATATGTAATCGCCGTAAAAAATATTTTATGTTATGTAAAATTACAAACATAAAAACATAGTCTAAAATACACATAAACTGCAAATTTTATTGTCTTATGACCTATATTTTTATTTTCTTATGTCAAATTTTACGTAGTGAATCAATAGGAATGTGTGTCATTCATAGTTCTTACTGCCAAAGTTTTAAATAGCGGGCTACGCCCATTTAGCGGCGGCTCGACCAGCAGCTAAAAAAGGCTATAGCGGAGCTATAGTGGGCTATGCCCTCATTTAGCTGTTTTACTAAATAATGAAAAAAAGGATAATAGCACACCATATAACTGTAGAAGGTTCAATATAGTACATAGCAACAAAAGGCAAACTTGCACATCACAGGAGTTGGTTCAGTCCAGCACATAACAACAAAAGGCACACTCGCATAGTAGATATCTCATACCTTACACATATTTCAGTCTAACAACTAGCAGGACTTGCACATAACAAAAGTAAGATGGCAAACTACAGACAAACAGCCATACAATTGTAGTGCATCAATCTGAATCAGCAGAGGCATAGTTAGACTCATCTCGAGCTTGATCATCTTCTGATTCCGAAGAGGAAGAACAAAGCATGGGATCTTCTTCAATGCTATTAAGAAGCGAGTGAATGCTCTTCTTCCTCTTCTTGTTGGCTACTGCAGGGCTCTTTCTTTTTCTTCCTTGTGCTTGTGATGTTGAAATCTCTTGTTGAGCTTGGGCTTCATTACCTAAATGTTCGCCGGCATTGTCATCAGGAACGATCCCAGTAATGAACTCATTGTCTTCATCCTCCAGAATATCATTGGTGACCTTCTCTATGGGGTCTCTGTTCTTATTTTCTCTCTTATGCTGCAGCCTCGCATTGAATTTGACAAAGACAAGATCCCTCAACCTATCACTGAGTAGTCTGTTACGCTTTTTTGTATGAACCTACATAGTGAAGGAAAATTGAGTGTAGGTGAAAAGAAATCAAGGAACACATGGTCACATGTGAGAACAGAAATCAACTATTTTGTACAGTGCTAGAGTTATAGTTTCCTTTCTTACTTGTTCAAATGTTGACCAGTTTCTCTCACAAGCTGAGGAGCTGCATGTCAATGTGAGGATCTTTCTAACCAATTTCTTCAGCTTGGGTGCGCTTGTGCCATGATTCAACCACCATTTTGTTGCATCAAGTCATTCACAGATTATTAGTTATATATTTAGACATATACAAAATGAGAAACAAAGAAAGTTTGAAACTGGTTTAAAACAAATTGCACTAACCTGGATCAAAAATTTTGTTTCTTCTCTGCCGTGTGGCAATGTCTGTTCCAAAAGACTGAGCCTCTTCTTCATACATGTTGAGTTCATCCATAATCTCCTCTTGCAACGTCTCATCTTGAATCATCCTTGTAATGCAATGGATGACGGCTGCTCTGAATGATCCATCATTCTCAATCGCATTCTTGTTTGGATAGTAATAGTAGGGATTGAGAAAGTACCCAGCCAAATGTAGTGGCGTCTTGAGTTTGTTGTCCCACCTCTTGTCAATGATATCTATAACAGCTTTGAAACGACTCTCATCATTGTCAAACCTCAAACTGATTTCCTTTTTTGCATCTAGCATACAACCATGGAAGACTCCCATCGCTGGCACATCACTATCCATCCTTCTCAGCACATTAGCCATTGGCTCAAAGAAATTGACAGCAGTGTCAACACCTTTCCAAAAGGAATCAGTTTGCAGAACTTTTAGAGCCTTCTTACCCTTGTCCTTCTTTAAGTACCCCATGTCATTTAGCTCCTCTGATCTGAATAGTTTAAGCAACTCCTTCTTGTTGTCTTGCAAACCTTTTAGATTGAGATAAGCCGTGGCAAATCTAGTAACACCAGCACGAACCAAGTCTCTTCCAAGTGTTTTCCTCATCAAATCCAAAACCCTCGTATGAGCATACAAGAACACGGTAACTTGCCTAGCTTGGACAATTGTTTTCTCAACTAGAGGCAGCTTCCCAATATCTTCCAACATGAGATCAATACAATGGGCTGCACATCCAGACCAAAAAATGTTTGGTCTCTTTGCTTTCATTAGACTTGCATCTGCTGTATTAACACTAGCATTGTCAGTCACCACTTGGACAACCTTTTCTGGCCCTATATCTTCAATACACCCGTCTACAAGCTCATAGATGTATTTCCCTTTTTTTGACATCCGAGCAATCAACCGAATCCGTAAATAAGACCCCATGTGCGCTGTGAACAACTAGGTTCATTACTCCTCTGCCTTTCTTATCTGTCCATGCATCAGTCATTACCGTACAACCTGTCTGCTCCCATGCTTTCTTATGGTTCTTGAATGAGTCAAGCACCTTCTTCTTTCTTTTCTGCAAGAATGGCCCACTCATCTCATAGGCACTAGGTCCTTGAAGGTCCTTGCCAAAATTTCCAATGGCCACAAGCATACTCGCAAAGCTAGGAAGTGTCACAGTGTTGTGTGGAATGCCAGCTTCATAGAAAAACTGACAGATGTACCCACAAGCTCTATTCCTCCTCTTTTCTGTCTTCTGAGATGACAGCTTTGATTGAACCTTTTCGTTGAGAGTTTGCCCTTGATTCCTCTTGACACATTCTTCTACACTTGACATGCAGAACTTGTCCATAGGGCCACCTTGGGATCTGCTTCTGCTTTGTGTTGACAACACAATATCATTGTCACTGTCGTCATCACTCTCCTCTTCTCCCTCCGAGTGATCTATGTTAACTGAACTTCTTATCTTTTCCAATTCTGTGATTTTCTTATCCTTCGCATCATTACTCTTTAGGAGCAAAACCTTCATCT
Organism: Triticum urartu; assembly: GCF_003073215.2. Taxonomy (NCBI): domain Eukaryota; kingdom Viridiplantae; phylum Streptophyta; class Magnoliopsida; order Poales; family Poaceae; genus Triticum; species Triticum urartu. Next base: position 79,577 of record NW_024113618.1, read on the forward strand.
CCTCCTTCACATCCTGAGGAACCTTCTGGCATGGTGTAGCATTGCACTTCTTAATGCCAGCAAGGTGATACTTTACCCTTTTACGCCGCTAGTTAATATCTTGTCACAGAAAATGCATTGCAGAGCATATGCTCTATTAGGATCTGGCATGGTACAGTACTTCCATGCAGCATCATTTGATGCAACAGCACGAGCTGCTGCTGTTTGTGGTACGGAGGATGTGCTTGAGATACCTGCACCTATGAAACAAAAAAACAGAATTAAGTTAGGCAGAATAGAAATCAAACATAGCATCAGCCGCACTGAAACAACAATGTTTAATCTACTACAAAGTACAAACTCTACACAGGGGGCACAAACGACTCTCCAGGTCAATCAACATTTAATATATTCAGATATTCAGTGCATATATGATTTCCCAAAACTAGATAAACCTAGGATGGAATTCGTATACATTCAGAAGCTATGAGTATTTGTTTTCTTAGTCTTCATTGTCACTCCAAGTTTAGAGATTCAGAAATTTCTCGGACAACAAGCAAGCACGCACATATAAGTATATAGCCAATATTTTCCATATAACAGAGATCCCATTACAATGAAGCTTGAAGAAGAGTAGAAAAAGGACAGATGTGAGGATAGAACTTGCCTGTCGATGGGGTCTTCTGACTCATTGCAGGCTAGGACGATGCTGCTTGGAGAAGATGGCTGAAGAGGGGGCATCACAGGGAAAGGGCCGTCAGAGAAGGAGGCGTCGAGGTCGTGCACACTCGGGAGAGAGGCCGCCGCTGGGAGAAGCAGGCGTCCCCGCGAGGAGGGGTTCGCTGGCAAAGGGGGCGTCGCTGGGAGAGGGGGAGTCAGCGAGTCGTCGCCGTCCCTACTTAGTTGCCGCCGCCGCCAGCCTCCATAGCAGATATTTTGGGGAGGAAAAGGGATACGGGAGGGTAGGAGTGCAGATGGTGGTTAGGGTAAAAGGGACACGAGGGGGCTTCACGCGTGCGATTTCCAATTTGGGCTGAAATTTTGGGCCGGGATCGCGGGAAAAAAATGCTAAACGCTAAATTTTCATAGCGCTATGGGCAATAGCGGCGCTATTAGCGGGCTTTCCTGGCCGGCCCTAAATTGGCCTACCTGTAGCGGGGAGGGTCCAAAAACGCTATAGCTGGGCTATAGCGCAGCTATAGCCCGCTATTTAAAACTTTGATATATATATATATATATGTTACTGTTATAAGAATGATCATGATGCCCTCATGTCCGTATTTTATTTTATCGACACCTCTATCTCTAAACATGTGGACATATTTTTCTTTATCGGCTTCCGCTTGAGGACAAGCGAGGTCTAAGCTTGGCGGAGTTGATACGTCCATTTTGCATCATGCTTTTATATCGATATTTATTGCATTATGGGCTGTTATTACACATTATGTCACAATACTTATGCCTATTATCTCTTATTTTACAAGGTTTACACAAAGAGGGAGAATGCCGACAGCTGGAAGTCTGGGCTGGAAAAGGAGCAAATATTAGAGACCTATTCTGCGTAACTCCAAAAGTCCTGAAACCCCACGAAAGTCAGTTTGGGAATATATAAAAATATTGGGCGAAGAAAGTACCAGAGGGGGTCACCCACCGTCCACGAGGGTGGGGGCGTGCCTACCCCCCTGGGCGCCCCCTGCCTCGTGGGCCCCTTGGCAGGCCTCCGGTGCCCATCTTTTGAGATATGAAGTCTTTTACCCTGGAAAAAAAATAAGGAGGAAGCTTTTGGGACGAAGCGCCGCCGTCTCGAGGCGAAACCTTGGCGGAACCAATCTAGGGCTCCGGCGGAGCTGTTCTGCTGAGGAAACATCCCTCCGGGAGGGGGAAATCATCACCATCGATCCTCTCATCGGGAGGGGTCAATCTCCATCAACATCTTCACCAACACCATCTCCTCTCAAACCCTAGTTCATCTCTTGTATCCAATCTTTGTCCCAAAACCTCATATTGGTACCTGTGGGTTGCTAGTAGTGTTGATTACTCCTTGTAGTTGATGCTAGTTGGTTTATTTGGTGGAAGATCATATGTTCAGATCCTTTATGCATATTAATACCCCTCTGATTATGAACATGAATATGATTTATGAGTAGTTACTTTTGTTCTCGAGGACATGTGAGAAGTCTTGCTATAAGTAGTCATGTGAATTTGGTATTCGTTTGATATTTTGATGAGATGTATGTTGTCTTTCCTCTAGTGGTGTTATGTGAACGTCGACTACATGAAACTTCACCATTATTTGGATCTGGAGGAAGGCATTGGGAAGTAATAAGTAGATGATGGGTTGCTAGAGTGACAGAAGCTTAAACCCTAGTTTATGCGTTGCTTCGTAAGGGGCTGATTTGGATCCATATGTTTCATGCTATGGTTAGCTTTAGCTTAATACTTCTTTTGTAGTTGCGGATGCTTGCAAGAGGGATTAATCATAAGTTGGATGCTTGTACAAGTAAGGGCAGTACCCAAGCACCGGTCCACCCACATATCAAATTATCAAAGTAACGAACGCGAATCATATGAGCGTGATGAAAACTAGCTTTACGATAATTCTCATGTGTCCTCGGGAGCGCTTTCCTTTATATAAGAGTTTGTTCAGGCTTGTCCTTTGCTACAAAAAGGATTGGGCCACCTTGCTGCACCTTATTTACTTTTACTACTCGCTACCCGTTACAAATTACCTTATCACAAAACTATGTGTTATCGATAATTTCAGTGCTTGTAGAGAATACCTTACTAAAAACTGCTTATCATTTCCTTCTGCTCCTCATTGGGTTCGACACTCTTACTTATTGAAAGGACTATGATAGATCCCCTATACTTGTGGGTCATTAGGGCTTATAATTTCGCCTCCCAACGTATTCACCTCAAGGGTGATGTCAACAATAATAACTCATGCTACCCATATCCAATTGGATATATGTGCCTAGATCTTTCCTCACCACATGATGCTTGCCAAAGGAGAAAAATAAAAGGGAATAGAGAGAAAAACTTTGACTCTTGCATGGAAGTAAATACATAAAAGTAAAAGGTCGTCCCTTCACAGAGGGAAGTAGAGGTTGCCATGCGCTTATTTGTTTGTATGCTAAACCCCTTAGTGCAAAAGAACATCACATTATATTGCCCCTTATGATAGCAACCTTTATTATGCAGTCTGTCGCTTTTATTCTTTGCCATCACAAGTTTGTACAACGCTCAATTTTCTCTTACACTAAATGATCTAACACTTTTAGAACCAATTTTTATTACCTTATTGCACCGATGACAACTTACTTGAAGGATCTTGCTCAATCCATAGATAGGTATGGTGGACTCTTGAAATTAAGATTTGGGTTTAAGGGTTTTTGGATGCACAAGTAGTATCTCTACTTGGTGTGGAATTTTTGTCTAGCAAAGATGTGGGGCAAGCACCACATGTTGAAGGATCTATGACAATATAACTTCTATGTGAATATGAACAAACATAAACCATTACGTTGTCTTCCTTGTCCAATGTCAACAATTTTGGCATATAATATTTTGATGGGGGATCACAATCACAAAAGACTTCCAAGATAGTGTATTTGCATGTGAAAGTTCTCTTCCTTATACTAATTATTCAAGAATTGCTTGTATGACCAATATTGTGATTGTCAAGCTTCAAAAGATTTCCCTTCCGAAACCCAATGTGAAGCTACCACTAGGCATGATATGAACATGTAATTTCAACTTCATGATCTTCAATTCATTCAACAATTTACTCATAGGATATAAGTGAAGCACAAGAGTTAATGACAAGCTACTCCAAAAAGATATAAGTGAAGATCAAGCGAGTAGTTAAGTAAATAGGTAGCTATTTGAGGACTCTCTCTTATTTAAAAGTTTCAGATCTAAGTATTTTATTAAAACAGCAAGCAAAACAAAATAAAATTACTTTCCAAGCATAGCACACATCATGTGAAGAAGCAAAAACTTAGGCTCAACCGATACTCACCGATAATTCTTGTACAAGAAAGGTGGGATGCCTAATGGGGCATCCCCAAGCTTAGATACTTGAGACTTCTTAAATAATATCTTGGGGTGCCTTGGTCATCCCCAAGCTTGAGCTTTTGTGTCTCCTTAATTCCTTTTATATCATGGTTTCCCTAAATCTTAAAAACTTTATCCACACAAAACTCAACAAGAACTCGTGAGATAAGTTAGTATAAACCAATGTAAAAACCTTATCATTTATCTACTGTAGCAAATCACTAAAATTATTATTCAACATTGCATACTAAATTCCTCTGCATATTTAATACTCCTATCCTCAAATAGAATCATTAAACAAGCAAACATATGCTAGAAGCGTTATCCACAAAGTGACTTTTTAATTGACACCCACTAGTGGTCAGTTTCTTCTTCCAAGTTGACTGGACCAGGTACCACATTTACCATAGGATATGCTTATCTGACGAGGTCCCATGAGTCATCTCTGCCACTTAGAATTGCTTATGACCTGTTCTTAAATGCTCTTCAAAGTACTCAAGCTTCAAACTCCTTGCTAACCGATAAAAGGAATCAAGCTTAAAGGACTATATGACTAGCTCTTCCACATCCTCACCACCATTCATAAGGCTATACAAACAATGCAAACATAACAACAATCTGCCAAAATAGTACAGTCAGTAAAGAATGCAAGAGTATCAATAATTATTTAACTCCAAAAATTATGAAAATTTACCATACTATAGAAAATTTATCAGAGCTTATTGTGCAAAAAGTTTCAACATTTTATCACATTCTGACTTTTCTAGAGAATTTTTGCAACAATGATAAACTTTCTGTTTTGAAACAGCAACATGTATACTTGCAAAATAAGCATGGCAAAGGCTATACTTGACATTTTTTTTTGAAATAAAAGATTCAAAACATTATTATAAATAACAGCAAGAAAATCCTAACAAAATAAAATGATGCTCCAAGTAAAACTCATATCATGTGACGAATGAAAACATAGCTCCAAGTGAGGTTACCGATAATGTTGGAGACGAAAGAGGGGATGCCCCGGACTTAGTTTCTTGGATCTTCCTTGAATATTAACTTGGGGTGTCTTGGGAATCCCCAAGCTTAGGGTCTTGTCACTCCTTATTCTCCTCATATCGATGTCTCACCCAAAATTTGAAAACTTCAATCACACAAAACTTAACGAAACTTCGTGAGATAGGTTAGTATGATAAAGAGCAAACCGTTTCACTTTGGTACTGTCAAAGACAAGATCCATAATTTTTCTCACACAATGCCTACTGTACCATATCATTTCCACAATTTATATTGAGCAATATAAGCCATAGAAGCTAGAAAACAAGCAAACTATGCATTGAAAACAGAATGTGTCAAAAACAGAACAGTCTGTAGTAATCTGTACTCCAACCATACTTATGCTACTCCAAAAATTCTGAAAAATTAGGACAACCTGGGAAATTTGTCTATTAATCTTTTGCAAAAAGAATTAGTATTTTATCACGTTCTGTTAAAAATAAGAATTATTTTCCTGAGCGCAAAAGTTTCTGTTTTTCATCAAGATCAAATCAATTATCACCATAGACCATCCCAAAGGTCTTACTTGGCACTTTATCGAAACAAAATCTGTAAAACATGATTACTATAGTAGCATAATCATGTGAACACACAAAAATAGGGGGTAAAAGTGTTGAGTTGTCTCCCAACAAGCGCTTTTCTTTAATGCCTTTTAGCTAGGCATGATGAGTTCAATGATGCTCGCATAAAACATAAGGATTGAAACATAAAGAGAGCATCATGAATCACATGTCAAGCACATTTAAGTCTAACCCACTTCCTATGCATAGGGATTTTGTGAGCAAACAATTTATGGGAACACGAATCAACTAGCATAGGAAGGCAAAACAAGCACAACTTCAAGATTTTCAACACATAGAGGGGAAACTTGATATTATTGCAATTCCTACAAGCATAAGTTCCTCCCTCATAATAATTTTTCAGTAGCATCATGAAGAAATTCAACAATATGACCATCACATAAAGTATTCTTTTCATGACACAAAAGCATAGAAAATTTATTATTCTCCCCATAAGTAAATTTCTTCTCATCAATAGTAGTGGGAGCAATCTCAACAAAATGACTATCATGAGAGTGAAAATTAAAATTATGATGACAAGTTTCGTGGTTATCATTATTCTTTATAGCATACATGTCATCACCATAATCATCATAGATAGCAACTTTGTTATCATAGTCAATTGAAGCCTCATCCAAAATGGTGGATTCATCACTAAATAAAGTCATGACCTCTCCAAATCCACTTTCATCATTATAATTATCATAAATAGGAGACATGCAATCATTATAATAAATTTTCTCATCAAAACTTGGGGAACTAAAAATATCATCTTCATCAAACATGGCATCCCCAAGCTTATGGCTTTGCATATCATTAGCACCATGGATATTCAAAGAATTCATACTAACAACATTGCAATCATGCTCATCATTTATACCAAACATTATATTGAATTCTTCTTCTATCAATTGAGCACAATTTTCCTTTCCATCATTTTCACGAAAGATATTATAAAGATGATCAATAATATGATGCAACTTCAACTCCATTTTTATGTAGTTTTCTTTTATAAACCAAACTAGTGATAAAACAAGAAACTAAAAGATTCGATTGCAAGATCTAAAGATATACCTTGAAGCACTCACCTCCCTAGCAACGACGCCAGAAAAGAGCTTCCTTGATGGGATGTGAGTGCCACTTACCTAGCCTCCCCAGCAACGGTGCCAGAAAAGAGCTTGATGTCTACTACGCAACTTTATTCTTATAGACACGTGTTGGGCCTCCAAGCGCAGAGTTTTGTAGGACAATAGCAATTTTCCCTAAAGTGGATGACCTAAGGTTTATCAATCTGTGGGAGGCGTAGGATGAAGATGGTCTCCCTCAAACAACCCTACAATCAAATACAAGAAATATCTTGTGTCCCCAACATACCCAATACAATGGCAATTTGTATAGGTGCACTAGTTCGGTGAAGAGATGGTGATCAAAGTGTAATATGGATGGTAGAAATATATTTTTATAATCTAAATACATAAAAACAACAATGTAGCAAATAGTAAACGGGCACAAAACGGTATTGCAATGCTTGAAAATGAGGCCTAGGGTCCGTACTTTCGCTAGTGCAACCTCTCAACAATGCTAATATAATTGGATCATATAACCATCCCTCAACGTGCGATGAAAAATCACTCCAAAGTTCCTATCTAGCGGAGAATATAAAAAGAAATTGTTTGTAGGGTATGAAACCACCTCGAAGTTATTCTTTCTGATCGATCTATCCAAGAGTTCGTACTAAAATAACACCAAATAATTTCAGATTCATAATACTCAATCCAACACAAAGAACTTCAAAGAGTGCCCAAGATTTCTACCGGAGAAACAAAAGACGAGAACGTGCATCAACCCCCATGCATAGATTACCCCAATGTCACCGCGGGAATCCGCGAGTTGAGTGCCAAAACACATATCAAGTGAATCAATATGATACCCCATTGTCACCACGAGTATTCATATGCAAGACATATATCAAGTGCACTCAAATCCATAAAAGTATTCAATCCGATAACAACGAAATCTCGAAGGGAAAAACTCAATTCATCACAACAAGATAGAGAGGAGAAAACACCATATGATCCGACTATATTAACAAAGCCCGTGATACATCAAGATCGTGACATCTCAAGAACACGAGAGAGAGAGAGATTAAACACATAGCTACTGGTATAAACCCTCATCCCCGAGGGTGGATTACTCCCTCCTCATCGTGGTGGCCGCCGGGATGATGAAGATGGCCACTGATGATGATTCCTCCCTCCGATAGAGTGCCGGAACGGGGTCTAGATAGATTTTCGGTGGCTACAGAACCTTGCGGCGGCGGAACTTCTCATCTAGGGTTACCCCCGATGGTTTTGGAATATTTGGAAATTTATAGGGGGAAGAGGTGGTGTGGGAGGCCACCGAGGTGGGCACAACCCATCTGGACGCGCCTGGGCCTCTAGGCACACCCTGGTGGGTTGTGCCCCCCCCCCCCCCGGGCCCCCCCAGGTACTACTCTGGCCCACTGGTGGTCTTCTGGTCCATAAAAAATCCACAAAAATTTTCACGGTGTTTGGACTCCATTTGATATTGATTTCCTGCGATGTAAAAAAACAAAAAACAACAACCGACACTAGGCACTGGGTCAATAGATTAGTCCCAAAAAATGATATAAAGTTGCTATAAAATGATTGTAAAACATTCAAGAATGATAATATATTAGCATGAATACTTCATAAATTATAGATACTTTGGAGACGTATCAGCATC